>NW_009914586.1:0-10603 GCF_000696875.1 Nestor notabilis
ACTTCATGCCAGTGCGGCCGCGGGCCAACTGCCGCGGATGCGACGCGGAGCTGGCCGCTCCTCTGAGCGGAACGGGGGCCCACAAACGGAGAGAGGGAGGAGCGTGGAGAAAAGGGACGCTGCGCACATGCTCAGTGAGGGGCTCGGGCGGGGGGAGGGAGAATGCGAGCTGTAACCCCTCGCGGGGGGCTGGCACATGCTGCCCACACCTCCCGCCCCATGGGGGCTCTGGGCGGGTCGGTTCCCCCCCTACCGCCTGGGTGGGTAGGCTGACCCCCAGAGCTGTGCTGCCATGCAGCTCGCAGTCCCTGGCTAGCTGGTTTTGTCTGCCCATCCCTTCACCTGCCGTGCGCAGTCCCATCGCATAGCCGAAGCGACTCGGGCAAGCGAGAATTAGTAAATACGCTCGCTGCGAGGGCACAGGAGAACTGTCCTTCTTGTGGCTAGTGCAGCACTGAGCACAGCTGCTGGCCTGAGCATCTGGGTAATAATGGTTAAAATCCCCAGCCACTCACGGCTAACATTTCAGGTTGCTGTGCATGCAGCCTATGGCTTTCCTGAAAGTCCTACGCTGAATGGAATAACACTCATTCCAGCACCATGTTGCCAAAAGCTAGAGGACAGCACCCAAACAAGTGATGGGATTTTGTATTTCTCATAACCAGATGTATTTTTCATAAGCAGGCAGCTTTCCTACTTACACAGCCCACTCGGGTTAGATGAGAAGGAAATGACTATGCAGAAAGCACAAATGTTATAATTGTTATTCATTTTTTCTTTTCATTTCCCTCTCCTCTGTAAGGGAGGTTATATGGATAAAATCCCTGTACAGCATCTTAGAGTTGGAAAGTACGTGAAATCCCATTGCACATTATTGTGTGTGGTATCATTTCTGACATAAAGACAACAAAGCAGGAGTTGGGCAAGCTGTCCAGCGCCCCATAGCAGAGAAGGGGTTTAGTACTCTGTGCCTGATTTATGAAGAGTCATGGGGTACTGGTACTGCTGAATACATGGTGGGTGCATGAAAGGCTGTTTGTGTATCACCTACCTTTGTCTACAAACTTCGTCTTGCCCTTCGGTCATCAATACCTACAGAATCATAGAATCATAGAATGGGTTGGGTTGGAAAGGATCTTAACATCATCTAGTTCCAACCCCCCTGCTATGAGCAAGGACACCTCGCACTAAACCATGTCGCCCAAGGCTCTGTCCAACCTGGCCTTGAACACCGCCAGAGTTGGAGCATTCACAACTTCCTTGGGCAACCCATTCCAGTGCCTCACCACCCTCACTGTAAAGAACTTCTTCCTTACATCTAATCTAAACTTTCCCTGTTTAAGTTTAAACCCATTACCCCTTGTCCTACCACTACAGTCCCTAACGAAGAGTCGCTCCCCAACATACTTATAGGCCCGCTTCAGATATTGGAAGGCTGCTATGAGGTCTCCACGCAGTCTTCTCTTCTCCAGGCTGAACAGCCCCAACTTTCTCAGCCTCTCTTCGTACGGGAGGTGCTCCCGCCCTCTAATCATCCTTGTGGCCCTCCTCTGGACTTGCTCCAACAGCTCCATGTCCTTTTTATGTTGAGGACACCAGAACTGTACACAATACTTCAGGTGAGGTCTCACAAGAGCAGAGTAGAGGGGCAGGATCACCTCCTTTGACCTGCTATCCTGTATTCAGTGATTACTAATTGGACATTGCTGCTATACCCATGAACAATTTTGTTTGGGGGGCACTTGACATGTTGGAGGACAGAAAAACTCCACATTAGTTTTGAAACTGTAACTCTGAAAATGTCTGTAATAATTTTTCTGCCTTTCCAGAGAATTGGAATTGGCTAACAAAGTGAGTTAGACAATGTTTTAGGAGGTCATTTAGGAATGATTTTTCTCCATCAGCTGTGCTCCCAGGGATATGCCATGATTTGAGCACCAGACATGCTGGAAGAGCACTTGCTGGCTGTGCAATGCTCCATCCTCACTGGTTTTAGCCTTTAGAGATGGAGACCAAAGAGAGCTCTAAGTCAAGCAGAAAAGCTGGTGGCAGCACTCTACACAGCTGATTTTGGGTGACAGTGCAGCTGCCTGCTGGGGTGGGCTGGACTGACTCACTTGTAGAAGTGAGGAACACAAGTGTGGGAGGAACATAAGAGCCCATCTGGGATATGGATGAGAATTGGACTAAGGGAAACAGGCCGATTAGGGAGAAGGGCCAATTTTGGTGGATCCGAAGACTATTTAACTTCAGTCCACCCCTTCAGGTTTTTTAGGTAATTATAATCCAAGTGCATTGTTCAGGAGATGGAGGAATGATCCTAGAAATGGAATATTTAAACCTCTGTGTTTCTTAGTATGGGAGAAAAACACCCACTAGCTAGAAACTTGGATACAGAGTTTACTTACATAAAGTAATGAATATATAAGGTGATTTATTGTAACTAGGAAGTTTTCACCTGCCCATTTTGAAAAAGTAACAAAATCCAATAAGGGCCCAGTCCTGCACTGTTAAAGATAAGAGCAGGTATGTGGAAGCCATCCTGCTGAGTTCATTTGTGCAGTTTTTGCAACACTAAGGCCTAAGTTTGTACCAATTATTTTGCTAATGCTCTAAGATTAGTATTTTTGCTGTTGTGACTTTGGAGCATTGTCACTGCTGCATTTGCAAGTGGAATTCAATTTCTCCCCTACTGATGATGCCCTTCAGTGTACCTCAGCAATATATATATTCATACATTTACTCACAAAAGTTGGTTTTCTTCTGCTGACAGCACTGTTAAGGAAGAAAATATAAAAATTCAGATCTCTCTTCACTGCTTGTAAGATAATGCCTAGTAGAAAAACAGAGGTGCACTTTGCTCTTGTGGTCACTTCCCCTGACTGCAGTGAAGGTAGAAAAGTCAGGGTCATTCTTTGTCAGGCAGTACAGTCGTTCTAACACAAAAATAACAAAGCATTAAACTTCTGCCCAGGGTTTTCATGGATTTATGATTACAATAAAAGCAACTCAGCTTCATTTTTCAAACAAAATGAAATTAAGTGGATTATGCACGGTTACTCCATTTTGTATGCATTAATGCCCAGATCCATAAGGGGCACTGTGCTCATGCAAGTTCACTGCTTGCATAACATAAATTGTGGGATTACTGTGAATCTCTCCTATAATATTTTTTTAAGCAACAAATCTTGTTTCGGAACATCTCTATGTTGGAGGAATTACCACATTCCTTAATATGTGATGTCATGGCTAATCTTACTTCCTATGAAAATACCTCCTCTTGATTCTTCACCTCCCATTAGGGTTCTCCAGTTCCAGATTCTTAAAATTTCCCCAGTTACTCCTGGTGCCGTGTGGTACCTCTGACGCTGCATCCCAGAATGTGTTTCAGCAATGCATTATAAGCCTGGTGGGCTGTAGCCTACACACCTTCACACCGTTGTGCTACAGCCTCTCTGCCACCTCCAGACCTCAGTTGTCAAGCATATGCATGGCACAAAAATATTCATGGCATAAAAACGAAAGGCTGTGACAGAGCATTCAAGGAAAATGCCCGTCTGCTGGCAAACCTCATAGTCAACCAGATTTTAGAAGGCACACATTTAGCTTCATGATGCTTCCTCCCCTGCAGGATCCCATGCAGCAGTGTTGCTGTGGGATGAATACAAGAGGGCCACAATTACACTAAAGTATCTACACAAGCCCTTAACATAGTGTTGTTTTAGGGCACCATTCACATAAAATAATCCCTGCAATAATGGGATTTATCTATGCTTGAAATTCAGCCAACTAACAACTTTTTCAAGGAACCAACTTTATCCTATGGCATGGGTAGAAATGAGTGTCATAACCTAGTATAGGGCTTGTCTGAGGCTGCTGCAGCCAGGATCCCCACTACATACTGGTGGTCCTCATGGTCAGGGTGAGCACTGTGGGTAAACAGACAAAGCTTCACTCAGCACAGTGCTTACAAATGAATGAGGATCTGTGCAGCTCTGCAGTTATGGCTGTATGACGTGATATGGCAGCAGTGTGCTGTCCTGGGAGCTGTAGTGCTAAATCTGTACCTTGTACTTCACCTTCTCCCAAATCATTATGACCGGTCTATACAGACAGCTTTACATAGTGGGAGAAAATGGTTCTAATGTGTTAGTGACGCTCGCCTTGTGTCTTAACACAGCATGAGCTTGTCTGAGCAAATGGCATCTTACTGTATTATTAATTCAAATTATCACAGAAAATCAGGTCTGTGTCATTCTAAGTATATTTCTTACACATTTGTATTATCACTCTCCCTAAAAGATCTGTATGAGACTAGAGCAGATCTCATTTGCTTATCAAAGAGTCATAATTAAATATATCTAGTTAAAAAGAAGGGGATGGGATAGCTAAAAGTTACAGGAAGATCCTTGATACAGAAAACATTTTCTTGCTCTAAGCTTCCATCTTTAATTTTGTGCTAGCATGAAAGAGCTCTCAGAGCCTGGGCTCTGCCATTCTGCGCTTGAAAGAGGATCTGCTGTAGCAGTACTGTGCAGAATGAAGGCCTGGATTCACAAGCCAATGCAAATCCTTATCATATTGTTCCCTTTTTTATGAATCCTAGCTCATGTTTAGTTAGTGCCCTTTCTATATTTATCTATTTAGAAGTACAGGCTTTCCATATATTAACCATTCTTTTAAAGATATTTTTCACGCTAAAGTAACTTTATAAAAAATTACAATATTTACCGTAAAGTAACTAGGAAGTTGGTCATTTTCCACGGCTACCCTAGAAAAGTGCATCTGTAGCTTAAAAGTGGTGTGTATTGTGGACAAGCACAGCATTCTAATGAGATTGTTGAAAGGCAAATGAGATGCCTTGAATTTAATGTCATGAGTCTGAGGTATGACAATGATCCACACATTTCAATGTTCATAAGTATTTATAGCTGAGCACCTATTAAATGTCATTTTATTCTGATTTTTTTTCTTTTTTAATAATGTCTTCATGTGAAATACTGTATGAATGTAGTGCGGGTTTCTACTTGTCATTAACTGTTTTATCAAACATGCACTGAGAAAAAAATTGACTATATATTCAACTCACTAATTCTCCAAAGCTGAATTTCTAGTAGAGCTACGGAAGCAAAAGACAAGCATTTAGTAACAGATTTTAGTGAACAGTGTGCCATTAATCATGTGTTAGATATGACATGCGCCACAGGGGCTGGGTTGAGCTATACTGAAGTGCTTCATGTCCTAGAAACTGATCTTACAAATATTTAGGTAACTCTAAGGAGGAGAGTACTTAATCGCTTTTCCTATTTCAAATCAAGCCAGAGCCTTGCAGTACTGAGCTCCCCAAGCACAGCCTAGGCTGAACAGAGCTTGTTAAACATTTGCCTACTTTAAAATACGGTTTGGGTTGAATTGAACTGATAAATCAATGGTCTATACTCAGCTGTGACAAGTTTTTAAGTTTCTGCGTTTGACAGTTTTGTCTGTACCTGTACTGAGCCTATTGCAAATGTTCCTGGGAGGTGACTAATAGAGACCACTAAAGCTGGCACAGGACTTCGCACTTATGTAGAATTATCTCAGCTATTTAGAAAACACAGCACAAATTCAGGAGATGCAGTATCAGAAGAGAAAGGACTTTTGTCTGGTAGAAAGAATGGAAACAATCTACACAGACCAATGGCAGTAGTCATGACCATAACACAGATTTCAGAAACATACTTCTCTATACTCTTTTCCTTCGTGTTTTATTTTTGCGTTAGTAACCTCTTTCTACATTCACTCTCCTTGTAAGGTATAAATTTTACAGAAAAAGCTGTTATAGCATCTGTCAGATATGTTACTAATACCATGGCTAGTGAAGTTATCCATGCAAGAGTATTTTTTGGCATTTGGAGCCAGCTCCAGCATTATGAAAGGACTAGCTCTTGCAGAGGTGAGTCATTATTGTGCCGGTGGATTTTGTGCCAGCGACGGGTGGCCATAGCTACATAGAAAAATAGAAGTCTGAGTTCAGTAAATTTAGATGTTGAGATAAACTGGTCTGTGCCATTTTAGGAGCCTTGCAAACACAGTTGACCATAAGTAATATTTCAGTGTGTATGTGGGCATTTCCATTTTAAAGTTATAAACATACTGTATAGTATTTGCAATCGCAGCCAAGCACAGCTCTTGTAGGGCCTGAGCCTTTCCTCATTTCACTTAGTCCAAATACAAAGGTGACTTTCTGTAAGCCTCCATTTTACCTACATAAGTTTGGATCTTACACAGAGAGCTCAAAACTGCTCACAAGCTGTAAGGCACACAAAAAAACTATGTCAGCTTCTTGCTGACCAATGTTCCTATGCAGTATACATTCTCTACTACTATTGCATCCTATCAGCCATGTCCATCAGCATTTCACTACCCCCTTGACTTGAACTGGAAGCTATAAATGTTACAGCCCTGAATTCTGAAAGGATTTCTTTATGACTTGAATTTCTCTCCAAATTTGGCCATCGGTGGTAGCGAACCTTTATTCCATTGTTTTTTCAATTTCTGTCCCAAAACAGTAAGCAAAACACTGTATAGGTAACTGCCCTATTACATCAGGTGTAATTACTATGAACACATAATAATTCATTACCATATGATGATCATTCTGTGCTAGACATTGAACCAACGCAAAATCCTTCAGTGTCACTGGTGTATCACAGCAAATCAGCTGCAGTTAAAGCCTTGTTACATTTTGGATGTAAAAGTTTGTGATCCATGAAATAGAAGTAGCAGAACACCCTTATAGGTAAGTAAAGGTGGGTTTTGCTTCACAAAGAGATATAAGCAATAGTAAGATAAAAAGTACCACAGGGAACTGGGTGTTGAGGTAGATTTCTCCAGGCCAGCACAGAAGAGAAAGGAAAAGACTAGAGAGAGAAGAAGAATTCATCAAAAAACTTGTATTTTCTTTTCTAAATATTTGTGCAATGAGAGGAAGGCTGCTTTCCTGACAAATCAAAGAAGTAATAGTGTGAGGGTTTATTCTTATGTATGCAACACACCAAATGCACACTGATTCCAGGCAAGAACGTTGCAATTTTGCTGCCAAATTATACCCTACAAAAGGACACACAATTCAAAATGAAGCTGATGCTTCTTCCACAGATAAAGGATCTCATGTGGTGTACAACTTTGTGTGCATGGTTTATGAGTCCATATGGGCCAGACACACTATTTATCACAGCCATCTGAGTGCTTACACACTTCTGTTGTAACTCGATATAGTACAGTAACGGAACTAGGAACAGCATATTCCCATCCCTTCTTATCTCCCTGGTGACTGAACTATGTACTAGACTATACATTCATGTTCCCTCTTGGTCTCTCTGATTTAGTCAGTCTTGACAGTGTAAAATGGAAAAGGGTGACTGCATCAAGATCCCATCTAGCAGAAGGGAGCATCTGCATAGGTGTCCCATGTTTCATCACTTACAAAACCCACAAGTGTGCACGCAGACTCTGACCTGCTGTCCTTTTTTCCTGTTGTTTTACAGTCCCTGTTCACAACTGGCTTTCTCTTAACACGGGAAACAAAAAGGCTCATCCTTCAGTTTCTGAAGTTCTCTCATGTACCTGCTGCTATAGCAGAGCTGCCCTTGACAAGGTCTTTTCTGAACGTACTCCACACCTCATTAGTTTTTTCAGGTGCTGAGACTTCTCTCAGCACAGATTAAGTGTAATTGTTACTAGCATTGCATACAGGAGAATGGTGCATTTTACTATACTTTTTGCAAGTAAAGTTTTCTACCTGGATACATGGTACAAGCATTTTGGACACTGTCACATTAAATTAACAAACTGCAGAAAAATGAAGGCAGTGTTTGTTAGGGTCGATGATGCTGAAGAGTATATGCAATACTCATACAGGTACATAGTCTGCACTCTTCCTTCTTGTTTAAAATGGATTACAGTAACTTTGATCATTGTGGACTGGCAGCTGAATGTGAACTCTCAGTGCAACTTTGAAATTAAGGGAGCACATTCCTGGCTGCTTAAGCACAGGAATATTAAGCAGAAATAGAAAAAAGTATTATCTATGTGAGGCATTTGTGAAATGGTCACTGGGATTAATCTTTACAACATTGCTGTCTACAATTCAAATTAAAGGTTGCACAGCAAAAAAAGTTCACTAGAGTTTGAAGAATGATGTCACAAGAGCTAAACGTAGTGTAGTTTATGCAAGGAACAAACAGAAACTTTAACAGTTTACCACTACCTGCATACGGAAGCTTTGCCTGCTGTACTGACTCTTTAAATCTTGTCAAAAAGGCAGTAACAATATATTAGGATATTAAGGCTAGACTGATTTAGATAGGAGATAAAATTTAATAAAAATACATGAATAATTTCTTAAGAGACGTAGGCAATCCTCCATTATTTGAAGTCTCTGGATACCTTTCTAAAGATGGCACAAGACTCAGCATCACTGATCTGATTCGGGGAAAGCTCTTTGCTTTGCATTATGCAGGGATTCAAACTGAATGATCTTTTTTTGCCCCTGTTGACCATGAAGTCTATGAAACAGAATTTTTCAGTTTGAAACCTTTCCATAAAGCTTCCTCCTCATTCTAAATATACAAGAAGTTACAGCAGGGAATGGAGGTGGTGTCTCTCTTCCAGTTGTGGAATACGTTACTCCCTTCAGCCTCCAATCTTCTGAACCATTTCCTTCCGAAGAGTATCCCACATAAACTACACTGAGTGCAGTCCTTCAGTAAGGACTGCATGGCTAACCTCTGTTCTGTTTAAAAGCTTTTTGTATCTTTTTCCTACCTGAATTCCTCTGCTCCTTTTGCAAATGTACTAATTATCTAAACAGATTATTATATCACATTTTTACCTCTTTTTAATAAAGGAAAAATTAAGGCTTTGAAGATGGGAGTTCTGTTTTGAATTTGTTCAGAAGTGACAGATGACTTAACGTATGTAAATAACCTTTAGAGGGAGTGAATCCTTATCTTTTACTCTGCTGCTGTGTTAAGATCTATGGCATCAAATTGAGCTTTTTGCTGCATGTGGTCTATGAAGATACAGTGAGAACTCTGCATAAGACCTAGCTTTGTTTATACATACACTAGTTAAAGAGAGACAGAGCCGAAGAACAGCATTTAATTTTTATTAAGCCTTTGCAAAAACACAGACACTTTTCAATCAACTTGAAATTCATTATTTTAGTCAAATTCAAGTATTCCTTGCACATCTCATGGATTGGCACTAGCAGTAGAGGCAGCAGCACAAGCACAAAGCACTGGCGCTTAAAACAGAAATTAAGAGGGCTGAGGCTGCATAGATTTCAAAGGTTGTGCTATACAGAGAACATGGCAGATAGGGTGACAAACTACAGGCAGTTTCACCTTCACTGCATTACGAAACTGGTTATTTTATGCTGTGTTACTGGATGGTTATTTCTGGTGTGAAAAAGACAGGGGCCTTCTGGTGAGTTTTCTAAGCCTAGAAGGATGTATTTTGCATACTAGTAAGCACAGGAGGTTCATTTGCATAAAAGATTTGCAGTAGAAAAATACATTTTTAAATTCTCATTTTATCAAATTCAGACTCTACATCTCCACAGCTATCCAGAATAACACAAAGCTGAAACAGCACCTGATATAAATATCTTCTCATCCCATTTGCTCTTGGAGAGGACCCATGACATGAAAATGTCACCTGAATGCATGCCTAACAGCTATTGGCAGCGTGTCCCCTCCTTCCTGAGCACCTAAAGGCTTTATAATTCTGTTCATCTCTCTGGTTATGGAAATCTGCTGGCAATAAGATCAGTGCAATTCCTTGAAATAGTCATAAAGCCCTTATGACTGCTTTTGGAAGGGAGTAGAGAGACAATTAGGACAGGTCTCACCCATCTTTTTGTTCTTTTTCATTTTTTCTTTTTTAAGAAGTAACTGAATTACCAGAAGAATCAAACAAAAGTTTATACATATGTATCAAACAGGGTTGGACTACATGCCCTGGACTGGACACCCAGAGGTCCTTTCTAACCTCCACCATTTGTTATCCTCTGAAATTAACCTTCTAAACAAAAAAATTGTCAAGAAATAGTAAGTCTTTAACGTGAGGTCCTCAGACTAAACTGACGGGAGCAGAAAATCTTTAGAAGGTGCATTAATTTGTGTGCACTGAGAATTTGTCGCAACACAGCTTCATTATTTTCTATTACGTGGTTCTGAAATATTCGTAAAACCAATCAGTGCCTGTAATTAAAGGGGGAAAAAAATCGATTTTTTAATATGAAAAGGGACTTGGGTTACTGAACTGTCAAACCCCTTCACATGAGAAACAAAGGAATGAAAGGATTATGCAGAATCTAAAGTTCACTGAAATGTAAGAGCTATAGGCTTCCATTACATGAAAGAAGTGTACTTCAGACAACATGGAGAGAAACCCTGAAGCCCACAGCCAGAGAAACTTGAAGACAAAGCAGGATTTAGCTCAAATTCTCAAGCAAAAAGCTAGCAGCACAAAACCATACAGCAGTAAAACACAGCTTGTATAAGCTTTTAAGCCGTTCAAAATAAAAGATGGATCTTCCATTCATTAAATACTCCTG
>NW_009914586.1:10634-16421 GCF_000696875.1 Nestor notabilis
AAAGCATCAGCATTATACAGATCATGAGAACAGTTTTAAATTCTCAATTCACCTGGGGATTATTTTTTACCAACGACACTCATGCAGAAGTATTTTTTGCATTGAGTTTCAGCAGAACATCACATACTGCTTAGAGCAAACCAACACCTTTCCACTATTCCACTCTTCTTACAATGTTGTTATTCTCCTTTTCCCTTCTCCGAGTGAATTCTATTCATCATTAAACACTTAAGGCACAAACAGAAAAATAAATAGTATCTGTAAAAAACAAGTCAAATACTTAATCAGCACACCTTATCTGAAACTTTTAAGTCTCACTGAATAGAACAGCCTTTAGAATGCTATTCTCATCCTAAAAATATCAACAGAAAAAAACACTACTGAAATTGCTTCTTTATCCTGAGGACTTTATACACACAAAAGCAATTTAACAACTGTAGCTGTCTAAATCATCTATTCACTCATCTTTCATTTTTAAATAGATAGATAAAATGCAGTTAGTTCCTTTGTGGATTTCTACTCCTACTGGGATGTCCAGCATCAGGACTGCCCAATTCACGCTGTGGAATTCACGCAGCAACACCAAGTTGCTCCCACAGGGACACGTAAGATAGACACCAAGCAGGGGAATTCAACTCACCAAATACGAGCATCTACAGTGAAGCTACCTACACAGCAGCCAGTCTTCTGAGACTGTCTGTTATCAGTGGAAATTGAACCCTACTGTGCACAATTCACTGTACCCTAAAACAGATGTCTGTCTGCTGTCTACATTCCTCCACTGACTATAAACAGAGCTTAAACTGATGAGCCAAGTTGCAGATGTCCACACTACAAATGCCAGAAGTCAATTAAAATCAATTTCACCTTAAGATTGCAGGCAGGTGTCCTCTTCAAAGTCTGCCTGCGCAGCTGAAGATGGAATTGCAGTGACCTGTTTAAGTGGTACAGCTGCTGGCCACAGGAATGTCTGTTTATAGCCTAAGCAGGCTTTGGTTCGTTGTTTAGACAAGACTGAGGAATTCAGACATTCCTCAAAGTGGTTTATTATTATTGTAACAAAGAGGGTTGAGTCTTCTTTTTACAATCATCATTAAGATGGGTTTAATCAGATACTATTTCAAGCTTACTATTTAGTAACTCCAAGGCACAAAATCCCATTCTAATAAACCAAGGGCTCCTTTACTGGTCTAATTTCAACCTCCTGCAATCACAGACATTTGCACAATACCTGTTCTGAGATACACAGGCACATATAGAAAACACTAAAGGTCTGCATCCAGACCTGATCCTCAGTTGACAAAGCAGATCTATAATTAATTTTGCCATCTCCTATGTGTAGTTACCCAGTGTCTTTTATGAATAGCAATGTTTAAAAGCCATGTGAAGAAGAAATGGCAGTTCCTTACATATAGCTGGACTGTTTTGAAATGGATTCTGGCATTCACATAATCTTTCTTCCTATGCTCTTTTTCTTCAAAATCTTAATTGTATTTTTAACATAATGAAGTAGGAGAAAAGAGTCAAGGTGTCAAGACTCACATGTACTCTTCAGTACTTTGACCCTTGAGAGGCAAAGGAAGAAGCCGTTGACACATATAACAAAAGCTTACTGCAGTGTTTAGTTGGGTTCTATCATGCAGGAGCTGCTTATGACTGATCCTTCCCCCAAGTGTCCATATGCAGCATCCACCCTGAAGAACTCTGATTGAAGTTATTTATATTTATTGTCACAGTTAAAATAAAAGATACACAAATATATTTCAGGTTTGCACATTCTAGGAAATAATTACTTTTCTATATAGATTTTCATGTAGAATAAAGCAAGCTTGCCCCTATAGAAAAGTGGTCCCTGCAAAATACAGCACTTCTGTTTTCTCTGGATAAAACAGATTCAATGACACTTTTTAGATAAGAAAGCCACTAAATTTTGTTCTGCAAAAGCAATCTTGCACTGATAACAAATATCAAGTCTGGCAATTGATGATTTCATGTTCTATTCCCCTTTTTCTAGCAATTACAAGTTGCTTGCAAATTAAATTATAGTTAATATTTCTCCCCGGTGAGTTGGTCCAACATGATGTGCAAATGCTTATGTTGCCCTATAAGGCATTTGTTCCCAGAAGAGATGGGCTGGCAGCATGAAAATAATTAAATGCCAATATACAATTGGCCTCTTTTATGACAAATAAACAGGCACAAAGACAAACTGTTCCAGTGCTTATACTAACCAACAAATGTTGAGATGACTGGTTATTTTAAACACAGCAATGAGGCTGCAGTGCAGTTCACAGACTTTCATAAACTCAGTTTAACAATTTAGACTGTATTCAGAACTAAAGTTCTTATTTCTCTGATGAATCTTCATCTGCATTGACCTTCTCTCTTTGGAGCCACATAAGTGCTGACTTTGCTGTGCCATCTCCACTCTGTTGGGAAAAGCAAATGAAGGCAGCCCAGACAAAACCACAGAGCCCAGTGTAAGCTGTTCGCAGGTAAACAGGGACAAAAATGAAGTTTGACAGCTGCATTGGAAGGAGAGAGAGCTCAGTTAGTGCTCCACGCATGATCAGGTCTTGTACCTACACACCCAGCAACTTCACTGACTTCTCACTGGGTTAAATGTGCTATGACCATATCAGATCAGGTTTTATGAGAAGGAAAGGCTTGCTGAGTTGCCCTAAAAACTCACCTGCACGAAAGGCCAGTACATCAGTCCCGTCTGAAATGAAAATGAATCATTTGTTATTCTTACAGAGTTCAACCACAAAGATTCATTCTTTCTTACCGCATCTAGCAGAGACTGAAACATACTTGAGTGAAGTTAATAAAACCTATTCAGTTTTAAGTTGCTTAACTTTGAGGTTGCAGTATTAAATTTCTAATAATCTTCACGAGACTCTATGCTAGGAGTTTCTCAAACACATTATTCTAACTCATTTTAAATATGAAACTCTAAGCATAGTTAAGTCTTGGCAGTCACCTGACACCAGATACCAGATGGGTGAACAAATGTTTAAACATGTGAACATTTGTTTCAGCCATGAATGAAAAATACCACTGAACGCTATTTCACGCTCACAATGCTCCTTCCAGTTACTCATACATATAAGGCTTTTTTGGAAAACCCAATAGATAATTTACTCATAGAACATAAGGTTAATAGAAACCTTATGGTTTGATAGCATATAGTGGGCACTGTTTTTAGAATCATCCTCCACAGGAATAAAAATAATCCTTTTCTATCCTCCCTATATAAGTCCACAGTGTGAGGAGAAATTCACACTGCATCACAGTTTCTCCATCTATTACTTTTTTTTTTTTTTTTGCTAATCTATCCTCCTTCTTGCACCTGAGAAATCTTTAAAATTCTTAATTTGCCAAGCTCAAAAGTAGCACAGGTATTTTTTTCCTGTGTATGCAGAAATGCAAACCAAACCCAGCTATTTATACCAAAGTCATCTTAAAACAAGGGATTGTGTTTTTGAAAGTGATAAGACAGTCACTGAAAAGTACAGGCTGAAAATGATTCCTAAAAAAGATGTCTCTATAACTAGTGATTTTAACAGGTGTCCGTGTAAGAGTTGTCAATGGCTTTACTAACTAAACAGAGGGAGGTACTTCTTAAGATAAAAGAATCAGCATCGTATTGTAGGGCTCTAACTCACAGAGCTGGGTGCAAATGTTATGTATATAAACATTGTACATTTTTTAGATGGCATCATTTCACCCATCTGGCAGCAGTGCCTGCTCCAGACTACCCTGCCTTCACAAGACTGCTGGTACTTAAAGCCTCCTACACATAATCAACTAATGGAGTGAGAGAAAAGCTGCTGGAGGAAGGAATATTTCAAATATTTGATCTGATAGTACTCTTATTTTGCTTAGCTGGGAGATAAGTGAACTGCTTGCCTCACCTTATATGTATTCCAAAATTTCTTTCTACAGTCTGAAAAGATGTCCTCTTTCTTCTGAAGGATGCTCATACCTAGTGGCAAAATATTTACAATAATCAGAAAAAATGTAAAAATTAAGTGTTCACTATTTTCAATGATATTCCAAACTCTTTTCAGAATATGTTACAACAGCTTTAGAAAGAACAGATACCATTCTGGCTACCTAACAGTGCTACTAATCAAAGCTCCTCAGCTACTGACTTGGCTCTCAGTGTTGGCACTGTAGATCACCAGGAATAGACTGTACAGGTGGTATATCACATCTGTTCCACTGCCACACAGTTCACCAGTGGTATAGAGGCATGATGGAACCTTTTATACCCTTTAAAATAGAGAAAATAAGGCATTTTGCTCCCTGTTGAATTGTCAGGAGTGGCTCAGATCCTCAAAAGAGTTTAGGTGCTCACAGACCACTGAAGGCAGTGGACAAGGGCACCTGATTTTTACTTTCTTTTTTAATTTCAGCCATAATCATTATTTTTTTTCCTAACTGTATCAAATCCAATTTCTAGTATTGACAAGTAGAACATTTTCAAACCTACTTGTTTAACTCTCCTCATACAATGTTGCAAAATTTAAAATAAATTCAAGTTGATCCACTCTCCTCATGATTCCAGTAAAACCCAACCTCACACCAGGCTCCCATCATTCCACCCAAGACCAAGAGAAAAGCAGCACTACTTGAAATTACACATTACACACATGCAAACCAGAAACAAACAGAACGAACTCCCATCACATGAAATATCATTTAAAAGGTTTATTATTTTGAACCCTTTAAACGATATTTCATGTGTCTCGTGTGATGAGAATCTTCAGGTGTCCAATGAGGCTGCACTTAAAGAGATGAGACAACTTCTTAAAAATCACCCACCCTAACTGGAAGACATGATCTATATTTTGCAAAGAAAACATGCTTTTAGCAAATCTAAATAAAATCTAGTAAACTCAAAAGCACATAAGCAGGGGTCCAAAGTAGCTTAGTCCAACTCAGGTATCTTGCTAGGTATATGCATGCCACGAGGTGATTGGTATCTCTCAATCAAACACTATTTTGGAATCACACCATTCTGCTACCCAATCTAGGAATTTTTACCATCCCTTTCGTGGTCCTTCAAACCCTGCTGGTCCTTGGGTTTCCCTGCTTACATTCTGATATAGGTAGATAGGATTTTGAGTAACTGGTGTTTGACTTCTTTCTTCCCTTCTTTTCAGTTACAAACTGAATTATTTCCCCGTCAGGGTCATAAAATGTAGATGTCCCAATGTCAGGCAAAAAGAGCATGTCCTGCTCTTCTTCCACGTGACATTTAAGTTAAATGACAGCCTTGTTTTACACTAATCTCGCCTATTAGTTTTCTTATGCCCTCAGGTTTATATTCTAAATAGATACTCATCTTCCCTAAAGTGTCTTCTTACTCGATAGTTTTTAAGATCATACATTACCAGTATGCTGCATTTCTACATACTCTCACAGCAGAAGGTGGTACAGTTTACTTGCTGAGCTATAGTATTTCTTGACATTTAGAAGTAATTGTGTTTTGGAAATGAGAGAGCTGATACGGAGAACCGAGCAGAGCAAATCAAGCAGACACGGATGGTACAATCCTTTTCAGGTGCTTTTAATTCTTTGTCCTAACAGCTGCGGGGTCCAACTAAGCCCAACGTAGGCCTCCCTTTGGCACAACACTCAGTGCCTACTGGGCTGCCCTGCACACAACCTCGGGCAGAGCTACCGGTGCCTGCGGGTCCCGACTGCCTCCCTAGCTCTGAGTCCGGCGGCCTTCCGAGCTCCGGCGGGCTGCACAGCAGAGTAGGCAGTCCATTGGCT
>NW_009914587.1:0-10467 GCF_000696875.1 Nestor notabilis
CTGTTGGCCTGCCATGAAAAAGAATCACTGGACTTTTTTTCCTTCTTCATAGGACAAGGTTTAACAGAAATGTGTATTTGCCTTAAAGTCTCATTGAAGAGCTTTTCTTTCAGAAACAAGCTAATAGCTTACACCAAGGGTGCCACCACTGATGTGGGGCTGGGGGCGGGGGGGGGGGGGCATTCACGCAAAATACGCTGTGTGAAAGCTTCACTGCATATGGTACAGCTAAACATGTTTTCTCAGGCAGTCACTTAACATGATCTCCCGACCTCTGCGTAAGCATGTATGAGATAGATACAGGTTTAGCCTCCTAGCCTCCCTGGCTCAGAACTGCATGTGACAAGAAACTGTACTTTGGGGCAGAGAGAGCAAGGGCTAAAAGCTGGCTTTCCTGCAGCACAGATCTCTAGCTGCAGAGAAGTACATGGTGTGCACTTTCACAAAAGTGCATGTTTTGATTTGGAGAGAGACATTTTGACAGTCTGCTTTTGAGACTACATTGTAAAGGGCTTTGTTTCATTCCAGTGCAGAATGACAAAAGACTTCAGTACATTGAATAGTGTCAGGAAATGAGTTTTTCAACCTCTAGCCAAGTTTCCCTCATCCCACTTTGACCTGCCCCATTCAGATTAAATTATTTTGAACACATAATTCCAGGAAAGCAAAAAATATAACAAATACTTCATAATATATGGTGTCTTGTTCAACATCGTTATGCTGTACTGCTCCCTGTTTTCATTTTCTAATTTTATTTTTTCATTTTTATTCTTGTGTTTCACTTTTTGTGGTATGACTTAAATTAAAACTAAATATTACAGTTAAAAAAACAAACTATCTTTGGTGACAGTATCTACGTTTTCCGTATATTTTTATTCCTTCTCTGATCATTTCCTCAAAGCATTGAAAAGGCTCTTTCCTCAGTCAATCACAATGTTGAGGTCTTCACTTGATCTAATTACAGAATGTAACATGTGCCAGCCAACATGTATTATTAATATTTATTTATTTTTCATTTTATATATTATATTATTTATTTTTATGTTGTTTGTTTTCCTTTCCTTAATGTTTTAAAGGTCTGCCTGTTGTCTAGACCCAACAGCCAAGGATCTGATTCTCTTAAAATCCTTTCTTACCTCTGGGCTTTATCATAATCTTGTCAAGTTACTTCTACAGTCAATTCTTTGTCTATAGTCTTAAGGACTGTAATATCTACTTACCATAGTGAGCTAACACATCACTTTAAAGAGTATTAGGCTCCCATAAATAAAAAACACCATATAAAAATTATCATGGTCTTTATAGACTAGCCTTAGAAGGGATTTTTTTTAAATACTTTGAAAGTATCATATACTCAAATAATATCTATAAAATAACCCTATCATATTAAAAAGATAATTTATCATTTACAACTGTAAAGCTTTTGTCTGTGTTGTGTTATTTTTCCTTGTCTTTGTTTATTTTCCTAGGTTTTCCTGTTGGAAGAAAGTCTCAGGAATTTCCTCTGGTGTAGTACTTTTAAAATTGCATATTCTGGTGAGCAGCTCAGGTATAGAAATCAGGCTTGGTTTTAACAGGCTTATAATGGCTGTTCCTAATGGTTTATTACAGTTCAGTTTGTAAAATTTTGTTTCCTTCTTAGACACATACATGTCTCTACCTGCAAATAGCTTTCCAGAGTCCTTGAGGTAGACATAATGTTCCATCACATTCTTCCTAATGATAAGATCCTACAGGAAGAAATAATTTAGGAATGTTTGTTAATTTAATGGCCACTGAGCTTCTGATTCCAGTGTATATTATACTTGCTTGTTTACACTTACAGACCTTTTCTATGGCTCTAGCCTGGATACTGCTTCTCAGAACTGACTCTTCTGTACCATCCAATGTTACAGTGTCTTATTTTAAGCATGTCAGAAATGAGGATCCACAGTGTTGTGCTAAAATTGTCTTATTTTCAGCATTATCTTTCTTAGAAATCTGAATTTTAGGATGTCCTAGTCTTGGATAGTCTGCTTACCATCAGATTTGGAAGATGATTGGATAATATTTATTCTTCGTATTATAAGAATTCAATGTTCGACAACTTAATAAAGTTTAAGTGATTCCTTTAGTTAGCTATATCCCTCAAACAGACACAAGTAAATTTATAGTTATTATAGGAAAATACATTTGAATAAACCAATTTATAAAGCAAATAATTAAATTAAATAATTAAAGTTAGCATTCACAAAATCAGGTTTTAATAAATTAGGAAAAAGAGGAATAGTGGAAATGATGCAAGGTCATATTTGGGAAAAACTTTGAAAAATAATTTCACTAATTTGCATATTCGTTACTAGCTATGTCCATACAGTATTTTAAATACATGATCCACAGTAACCTCTAGTTACTGTAGTCTATTGGTTAATCTCGTTTCATTAACATAGCAGAATTAGATCCTGTTTACTTAAAATTAATGCTAACATCCTTATTATGAAGGACTCCTTATTTTCATGCAATTGAAGTGCAACTTTTGATCTCCTATCTGAACTACACCTTCATAACATCTTATTTATTAAAACATACAAAGTTCCTTTTATCATCTCAAACAAACTCTGGTTAGACTTACAGCCTTACACTCTATACTCTTTGCTTTCTAGAATTTCTTTTCCTACTTTTTAGCTAATTTTTCACCTTTCCTATTTATTCCTCATAAAAGATTGACTTTTGATCTCCTGAAAAGAAATCACTTGTCACTGGCTTAATTTTCATGAAATCTTTCAAAGAGTAACCAAACGATTCCTTCACAAACAATTCTTTATCTAAGAGTTCAATCAATAGATACCTGTTATATCAAGCTGAGTGACAACTAAGAAAAGAAAACAAAGGTCTTTGAAGAAAGAATGCTAACGCTTTACCATTCCATATGCCACTACGGGTTCTTTTCATCACAAAATAGGTTTAAACACATTTATTTTGTTTCACTGTCCTTGTAACTGAATTCCAAGTGAAGACACTCATCTATATTTTCAAAAGGATTTATATTATTAGAGTCACTCATTCCAGTTGGGAAAGCATTCTCATCCACTTTAAAAGTAATGTTTGGGTTGCATTTAAAGTTACTGAGGCAATATAGCAGGTTTTGTGGGGTTTGGTTTTGTTGTTTGGTTTTTTGTTTCCTCAGGTAGCACCCATCTGGAAAAAAATAAGATAAAAATAGTCTTTTTCCAGTTCATTTGCAAAAATCTTGATATTCAGAAATTGTTTTCATAACAACTTTAGCTGATAAGATTTATGTCCAAATTCAACTCTGAAATAACAGAACATTACTGTCACACTAACACAAGCAAATTTGAACAGAACTTGAAAGCACTTTCAGTTTGGTCTGCTCAGGTTACCTCATATAATACCCAACACATTTTTTGTTTGCTAACTGGAAGGTAAGAGGCAAGTGGCACAAAATTTCCACAGAGACTGTCTTAAATGGTGAGCAGTGAACAGGAAAGAATGTTACCATTATGCATCTTGGTTTTCCTGTGTTTAACTGGATGCTGCATTTGCCATGTCTTCAGATGCTCTCAGTTCATTTAGATTTTAATGTACATTTAAATTTAGAATATTTATAAAGTTTATTACCTTAATAAATGAGTCACTATCTACAGGTGGGTTGCCAAACAAGATAACCTCTCTTGTTCTTGGACTCGCTTTAGAAAAATTGATATATATGTAAAATAAGTTGTGTTACAAATACCATCAGGGAGATTGTGGCACAGATGGGAGGGAAGGAGAACTCAGCATATATGCCATCTACTGTGAATTATCTGAGATTATGAGAAAGAGAAGCAATGAATAAAAGTATCCTCAAAGCTGGTATCAACACACCTTCTTCTCAGTCATGAATATCTGAGTATCCACAACAACCATCCCCGTTCCCTACCACCTTGAGTTCAGACATGGTTCTTCCTACTCGTTTGAAGTAACCTCCCTTGACCTACTGGTCACACTTCTTTTGATGCAGCCTGGGATATAGTTGGCTTTCTGGGCTGCAAGAGCACACTTCTGGGTTGTATTAAGCCTCTCAACAACCAACACCTCCAAGTCCTTCTCCTCAGGGCTGCTCTCAGTTGGGAAGTAGACTCTAATATATCCATTAAGCTCCTGATTATAAAGGTAAATAGCATCCTTTGTTTTCTTGGCTACTTGATTTGAAATCATAATAAAAAAAATTATTAGATGTCTGATCCGCAAATTTAGTCTTTTTACATAAAATGTAGAGTGGGTCTATGCAGTAATGACAAGGTAATTAAAAAATATGGAAATAACTTTATTAGAAACTCAGTTTCTCTGAGTCAGATGAAAGAAATAATGCAGCAGCTAGACATATTTGGGCCCTCCAGGGTAAACATTCTAAAATAATAATTGCTCTCTTTTATCTGCAGCTAAAACTGAGACAAGCAGTAATGTCCATAGTAATTATAGTGGGTTAGTCATTTGCAAACACCTCTGGCAATCAGAGCAGAAGTTCCTAAGAAACAGTGTGAACCTCGCTTGGCTCCCTCCTTCTAGCTGGGCAAGCAGCTGCTCCAATGGCTCAAACATCTCCAGAGATCCACTGATAAGTGAATAGAAGTTACTGCAGCTTCCAATACTAGAAAAATGGTGGGGACGTCCACAAGGATGAACCTGGCAACTATGTTTATTCACTCCCAGTCACTATTTGGGAGGAATTCCTGCCTCTACCTGGAAATGCAGGGGCCTTCCCAGACATGCCTCTGCCTTCCTGAAGACATGGTTTGGCCTGTATTGAGCTTAGTTTGAGGTCATTGAAGCTTTAAACCAAGTTCATTCTCTGGAGTATTGCATATCCTTGTCTAGAGTTAAAAGTGATTGTTTGCGACAGATTAATAAAACATTTACACTGAGTTGATTACACTCATCTTAGTGCCAAACTCCTACAACATATAGCAGCCAAGATTATTCACATACAAAGTGCATTCCAGCTGAAGAACACCAGAAAGCTTGGTATGGAAAACAAAGGATGAGAAGACTCACAAACTGCAGGAAAATAAACCTCTGGGAAATCGTTACTTTTTAAATTGTGTAGTTTGTTGTTTCATTTTTTTTTTTCTTGTAGCTATGATAAATCTTACATACAAAAAAGAACTATTTAAATACTTGAACTGATGTGGATTCTTAATTTATTACCGTCACAACGATTAAAGCTTAAACAGCTGACAGAACTTACCAAATATTTACTGAGGGGGTTTATGGTAAATCAAAACTTTAAACAGGGACTGCTTGTTTCAAAGCACTTAATGGGAACAAAAAAAAACTTCTTAATTTTTTTGTTTTACTCAAATATTATTTCATATTTAATTATGAAGTGCCACACTCTGAAAGATCCAAAAAAATATTTTTTAGAAAAGCTATTTCACATGAAATATTGTCTCTTCACTCTGTTTTGAAATGCCTCACAGAACAAAAATTTCACAGGGTCTTCTGGTACCACTAGTTCTAGCTACAAGGAACAACAATCACAGTACTTTCTAAATTACTGGTTAACCATTTGTGGAAATGATTGTATGAAATATTTAATAATTGCTTTTTTACACAAATTACATGTATGAAGACCTGTGTTTCTGTATGAAACATCTTCATTCCACTAAAGCATGTTGTTGAAGACAGCAGCACTAGTCACTTGGGACAGCACTGTCTTCAGGATAATGAGTTATATTAGCTGGAAAACTTGACACTGGCAGATTCTTAGACTGCTTCAGAGCCCAACTGAGTAGTAAACTAACTAACCCCTCTGTTAAACTTGAACACTGGAGTCCAAATTTGCAAAGGCTATGTTTTTAAACCCATGTGACATAACTGGAATTTTGAAGTCTGATTCCAAAATCATGAATCTCCAATACCTACTTGTTATATAGCCAGCACTAGAGGTTATTAAATTCATCTTAAGTTCCTGGATCTGGCTGCAAACATCCGCATTTTACAGTGAAAGATTGGAATGACAAAAGCAAGTCCCTGAGGACCTGCATCTCCACTGTTCTTGGAGAGTGTTTCTGTTCACATCCCAGCTTTCCCACAGTGCTCCTAATCATTGCTATTTGTTGTGAGACAGAAAAGGACATATTTCTGACATTGGAATTATCAATGCTCTTTTTGAAAACATTGAACGATCTTACAAAAAAAATTTGCCACTTCTTAAATTTCTTTCATGCATAAGATTTGCTTGTCTAAGGTCACAAAAGGTAGTCTTCACCTTATACAGTAAATTAAAAAAAAATTATTCTGTTGTGTTCTAAACAAGATACATGGTTTGAGTCTCCACAGCCTAGCAAAAAATGCTCACAAAAAAGTTTTAAAATTCCCAATATGGGAAAAAAATACAAGCAAAAAGAATCCCCAGAACCATTTTCTTCATGAGAGAAACACATCAAAGAAAGAGCTTCACTTTGTTCTCTTCTCTAAGGTACAGAAATCTCATCTTTGTCGGTACTGTACTCAGGAACAAGGTCATTCTGGTTAGAGAAAACCAACTCCTGATGTCTCCTGAGCACACGTGGCCTCCTGCAGGCTAGCACCAGCAGCATGTGCCAGTCGTGGGTGTCCTTAGACCTCGTGGGCACTTACAGGCTCTGAGTTACCCTGGTAGCTCATTTGTGCTTGTCCTAACATGGCACGAATGTAACACCTCTAGGCTGCCACTTGGCTACTACCTGTGTAACATCTCACACAAGAACAGAACTGTGCCTTGAGCAAGCAATACAACTGGTCTTTTCTGATTTTGCATTTTTCCTAAAGCAACCTTTTCTGCTTTTCCTGTCAGGGCAATTTTCTAAGCCTTCTTCTCATTTCTTTTCCCTTAAGGTAGCTCAGAGGAGGTATGGAAAAGACATTTTTAAGAAACAAATTTTTGATTGTTCATGAAAAATTCTCATGCTAAAGCTGTGTTGAATAAATTAGTGCAATCAGCTTGTTCCTTGGTTTTAAAGGGAGTTTATTGTCCAAGCAGAGAAGTAAAATTAAACTTGTAGCTAAACTCTAGTGACAGAGGTAGACTGCAGTACAGGATATTTGCATTTAATTCTGTATTGTACTACCAACTTCCTCTGTGAACCTAGACAAATCACTTCCCCTTTCTCCCCTTTTTCCTGAATTATAATACCAAGCTACTCCTGGTTAGTTATACTGCCAGGTTACTCCAGCTCATTAACAGTGTTACCTAGTCAGTTTTTCATGAATTAGAAGCATAATTTATCCTTTACTATGTATTTGCTTTGCCCCTGCTCAGCACTGGGACCCAGCAGTAATCATTATCTATTAGTTTCTCGAGACAGTAATTCTTTCACATAAAAATCCTCTTCTGTTAGGAAAAGAGCACTTTTCTGCACCATATCACTCAGCATTAGGGTTTCCTAGTACAATGCAAATGCTCTTTTTTCAAACTGATATCAAAACAATACAAACACCTGAAAATAAATGTGAGATTCTCAAATTTTCCTTCAGTTAAAAGTTGCTGTCAAGAAATAGCATGGGCTTAATAATTTCTTTTCTGTGCTCATGACATTTTCTTAAGATTCTGAAATTAGTATCACTAATAAACACTCTCAGCATTTTGACATTCACCACATCCTACTGTGGAAGAATAATTTGAATGTGCTATGGTTTTTGCTTGACTTGGAGCATATGTGTCTCTCAGATACATGTGGAACATTGTTGTACATACTGTGATAAATTAGATAAAAAGCAGTCAGATCCTAGAGTCCTTTTTGGTTGAGATTCTAAGTAGCTTTTTGGAATATGTGCAAAACTTTATATTTGGACCAGAACATAAAGAAAACTGAAATATATGAAGAATTATATCTAGATATCTCTCATGATCTGCTGCTGCAAATGACAGCAAATATTGTTAAAGTGCTTCTCTTAATGAGTCTCTCTATTTTGACTGGTTTTAGTAATATTATTCCTGTTTGTATTACTGATTTCCATAGGAAAAATAATTGCATATGTAATTTATTATATTTTGAAATTTCAATAAAAATAGTCCATTGATTTTCCTTTGGTGCTGGCTGTCAGTGCAGATCTATCAGTTTGTCATTGTGTGAGAATACAGCATTTGAGTTTCTTCTCTGCCAAGGAATGAAGAACAAAGAAGCTGCTGTAGCATTGTGTGCTGCCTCCCTAATCCGGTCATCATAGAATCATAGGATGGTTAAGGGTTGGAAAGGACCTTAAGATTATCTAGTTCCAAGCCCCTGCTCCCTGCAGGGGCACCTCACACTAGACCAGGTGGCCCAAGGCTCCATCCAGCCTGGCCTTGAACAGTGCCAGGGATGGAGCATTTACCACTTCTTTGGACAACCTGTTCCAGTGCCTCACCACCCTCACAGTAAAAAACTTCTTCCTTATATCTGACCTAAACATCCCCTGTTTCAGTTTAAACCCATTCCCCCTTGTCCTGTTACTACAGTCCCTGATGAAGAGTCCCTCTCTGGCATTCTTGTAGGCTCCCTTCAGATATTGGAAGGGTGAAATCATTCTGTACTGGGAAATCATCCATTTCAAAAATCAATTGTTAGTTAAGGCTTTTCTGTCTTTTGACGTTAGTCTACCCAGCACCATCAAAATGCATTCTGGAAACCCTGCAGGGTTTGGAGGTGCATGGTGCAGCAGAGTTTTAACTTCCAATTGTTTCTTTTATGTTCCCACAGTGTCTTTCTTTTATTGCTGTGGAATAGTTACGTCCTCACAATGCAGACATCTCTATAATACTTGAAATTAATACCTCAACATGCAGAGGGGAAGAGAGTAATTGGGTTTCATCGCACACTTGGAGTATAGCACATATTGTGTTTTCTTAGTTAAAACAACATGGCATTTCAAAATCAGATGAATGCTAATCAAGCATCTGGCCCATAGGCTCTATAGAAGACACAAATCCTCACCAGCCTCCCATGACACTGATATTATAATCTCTCCCAGTGTAACTGTGTTAACATGATGAGCTTTCCTTTTTCCATGTCAATGCAACTAACAGAAGATCTCTTCAAAGCTAGATTTTTCCCAGAAAAAAACCCTCCAGTAGAAGCAATGCATGTGTTGCCTTGTGATAAAACTACATGACAGTAGGTGACAGTAATTAAAACAACAACAAAAAACAAGCAAACAAACAAACAAACAAAACCCCACTCTTCCCCTTCTGGAAAGATTCTAAATGACACTATGATCTAAACTGATTCTTTGACCTGGATACTATTTCTTAAAAATAACGGTAAACCAAATTTATTCTTGTCCTTCTCTGGTAACACATTAGTTCTTCACTGCATCCTGCTCTACAACAGGACACATGCCCAGCACATCTGAGACTCTACCATCAAAAAACCCCTGAAACATAGCCCCAAAGATACAATTCACTCTCTCACAGATGTTAAAACAGTCATGTGCCACACTTTACCTTTTAAAAAACTTTGCCACTTTGTGCTTTGACCAGGAGAGACGCTTTTCTATCCCATAATCTCACAACCTTTGTACCAGAAAGATGAATTTGCTGTTGATCAGCTTCTGTGCTTCTAAAACATCATCTTAATTTGCCTTATTCTTTCACCAGGACTAAATTTATCTCACCTTTGGCCAGTGGTATTCCAGGAGCGGAATAAACGCTTTATTACATTAATCTACAGCATTCCTCTAAGATTTGTCTATGAATGACAGAAGCAAAGATGCCTTTGTAGGTCAGTAATGTTATTTGAGTTTGGTTACTTTAAAACTCTTAAGTAGAATGAATAAAATTGACTCTGCAATTTTTGGCTTGGTAAAAGACAATAAAGTGTTTGGGGTGTTCATTGAGAAGTGCTACTTTTTTTTTGGCTAGATCCAAATGGAGGACGTAAGGTCTAGCACTGCCTGAATAAGCAACCTGTGTAAGCATCATGAAAAGAAACCGAAGCTCTGTCAGGGAAAGGGCACTTGATTAGGAAATTATAGTGTTACAGAGCTACACCACCTGCGGAGGAAAAGCAGATACAAAAGAGCTGTTAGTGAACAAAAGTGAACAAAACTATACAAAAGATTAAAAAGGAGTGAAGGAAGCTGCTGATTTGCCACTTGCCTCATTGAGTCGAGTCCTATGCTCTGTGGAAACCCAAGTAGTGCAAATAACTGTGTTCATAATATTAAACAACCCACACTGAAGAACTGGCAAAAAGCATACTTGTATCACGTGCTTGAGAAATAATGAGTTGTGAAAGATCCCAATTCTGAGTTTGCTAATCTTTGTGCCTGTCAGACACATTTGTATTAAAAGTGTAGAGTGAAACATTTTATGGAGGACTGTATTAAAAAATCAAAAAGACAAAGGGAACCACAAGGTATTAGTGAACTCTCCACCTTTGCATAGCACTGGTGTGAACGCTTGCTTGCTAAATTCTAGTATTTATCTTACTTACTTAGATAATTTAAAGTTTATAATAATATATA
>NW_009914588.1:0-791 GCF_000696875.1 Nestor notabilis
TGAACACTGCCAGGGATGGGGCAGCCACAGCTTCTCTGGGCACCCTGTGCCAGCGCCTCAGCACCCTCACAGGGAAGAACTTCTTCCCCAGGTCTCCAGCCCTGGAGCATCTCTGTGACCTCCCCTGAACATAGGGCCCCATCTCACCTCCTGGAAGCGGCTCTTGGCAACAGTGACCCAGGACTTGATGGTGATGACGGAGTCAGGGTGGCATGAGGACAGGATCTCCTCCCCCAGCGAGGTGATGCACTCCAGCTCCAGCTGTTGGCACTGCAGTGACTGCAGCAGCTCCTGGGGGGGGACATGCCCCATGGCAGAACCGGGTCCAGCCTCTGCACCCATCACACATCCAGCAGCGCGGATGGGAGCTGGGTCACCACGCATGGCTGCAGGTGCATGGAGTGCATGGGACCTCAAACCCCAAACCCCTCACCACCCCATGTCTGGGTGCAATGGGACCCTAGTGGGGGCCACAGCAGGCCAGGATATGCCAGGGCAGGGATGCAGTGCACCAGGACAGGGATGCACCAACCTGCAGCAGGTCGCGGCACTGCTGCACAGCTGCCTCCTCCTCGGGGATGGCGCCGTACTTGAGGCTCTGCTCCGACTCGCCGAGGCGGCGCAGGAACGACTGCATCAGGCTGTGGAACTCCTCAGCCTGCGACCTGCTCAGCGCCCATGTGCAGCTGCAGCACCAGGGCCCAGCTCCCAAGACCCCCAACCAGACCCTGTGGCTGCTGCTCCCACACCTGGCGCATGCCACTCGCAGTTCCATGTGCCCAGAGCTGCTG
>NW_009914588.1:945-1146 GCF_000696875.1 Nestor notabilis
CAGGGAGCTGCATGGCCGCACACAGCACCCTGCAGCACAACCATACACAAAGCCCAGACACCCCACGTAGCACCCTGCAGCATGGCCACACAGAGCCCAGGCACCCAAAGCAGCACATGACCACCCATCACCCAGGCACACTATGCAGTACCCTGCAGCATTGCCCCATGCAGCCCTGGGCACCACATGAACACCTGCAGC
>NW_009914589.1:0-417 GCF_000696875.1 Nestor notabilis
GCTTCAGCTCGCTGGTGACAAGCGCTCTGCGCAGCCCCAGTGCTGCTGGTTTGCTTTGGGGGAAATTTTATCACCTGGGAAAACAAGTGAGGATGCCCCAGACCCACAGCAGCCCCTTCACCCCTTTTGAGTAGTGGGGGGCCCCTCCACCCCTGCACAGGGCAGCACAAGTCATTGCCAGAATCACCCCATTCACAAGGACTCTGCACGGTGCCACAGCCACACAGCCTGGGCATGTGGTCCCTCTCGCAGCATCGCCACCGACCCCACACCAGGTCCCAGCACCACAAGCATTGTGCATCCTCCACGGCCCTCCCAAGCCGAGCAGCCCCACAGGCACCCGACTGCACGTCAGGAGCTGCTGAATATGGAAAGCGCAGGGAAAAAGCGTTTTCTGTTTGGCCTGAACCCACCCAA
>NW_009914589.1:539-1100 GCF_000696875.1 Nestor notabilis
GGGGTGAAACCTCCCGGCCCAAGCCATGGATCCATATTAAAGCCCATCTTGAAGGGGGCAGGTTTCATGATGGCATTTTCCACAGAGGAAAAATTAGTTAAATAAATCAAAGTGTGAGGGGAAGGAGAGCAGGGAGCTGGAACGGGATCCCCCGGGTGACTCCCCATGTTTGCCCTCCCCAAACCTGCCCTGGGGTTTGCCGGGCTCTGCAGTGCCGGCAGCTTCCCCCGTGCCGCCTGGACCCCAGGACCAGCACAGCATCATTCCTGGCTCCCATCCATGGGCTGAGCTGCTCTGAGGGTGCTGCAGGGCCAAGGCTTCCCCTGCTCCCGGCAGGACTCATGCAAGATCTTGACACCCTCAACGGGACTCCCCGGAGTTGCTCAAATGCAGATAAATGACAAACCAGGCGGGACGGGAACTGGCTCCCAGGGCGATGCCAGCGTGGGGCGTGCGGGCGCCGCGGGTGAACACAGCCCCGAGCGGGTGTTAAAACCCTTCATGTGGCAGAAAAGGCATTTTCCAGGAAGGAAACGGGCTCAGTCCACTCTGCCCCCCCCC
>NW_009914589.1:1173-3710 GCF_000696875.1 Nestor notabilis
CTCATATTTTCCGCAGCGAGTGCTCCTGTAAGCTACCTTTGTGCTGGAATGATCGGAATTCATTACAGACCACCCCCCGCTGTGCTGGGCTCCCAGGGGAGGAATCCGCCAGCTCTCTCCAAGCCTAAATGGGATTAGGTTATCTCCCAGCACCGAAAGCGAGACATGCGCAAGCCGGGAAGGTCCCCACGGGCCTCACTTGGGGGGGTTCCTCCGCACCAAGATACGATGGCACATGCAGTAGCATTGCCACCGGTCCCTTGGGGCAGAACAAGCCCCCCCACATGAGGATCTGTTCCAACACGGACACAGAGGAGAGGTTTACTGGTGGTGCCAGTGCTGGACACGTTTAATGTCGCTGTGGATTTTGGACAAACACCCTCCCCTGCCGTCAGCCACTCATGTTCCACAGCTTTGGTCCCACTCTTGCTCAGTTCCCAATCCTGGTCCAGGGCAGAGCCCATGGGAGAGGTGGGTGCTGCCAGGCAAACCATGGCTCTGCCCAGCACCGGCACCTCTGGCACGGGCGATGCTCTTCCCAGGACCCCATCCACCGTTCGTGGCAATGCCCAGGGCCGGCTGCAGCTCCTCAGACCACTGAGAACTCCACCTCAGGCACGGATCACTCAGCATCCCGACCCTGTGAACCCTCCCTCTGCCCCGCGCACAGCCCACAGCGGGGCTGTCCCACCCAGAGGCATTGCTGCCTCCTGAAGACCACCGGGACCGTGTCCATACCCGTCCCAGGACAGAGCTCGGATGGGTGCCCCCCAGCTCTCCCGGCACCCACCTCAGCACAAGCAAACCAGCTGCTTGGCCTTGGTTTAAGTGCTGCTGCTTTTGCAACCATTCTCCCCTCTCCCTGCGGCTGCTGGATTCCCTCTCCATCATGTCAAACAAATCCAGAGAAAAACATGTTTGACTGCATCAAAGTTCAAACCTCCACCTGTCTGTGTCCCCGAGCAGAGGCCCTTTAATGCTGCAAAGATGTAAACTCCCCCAGGTCTTCATTATGTCTTACAGGCCCGATATTATATCAGATTATGGAATCATTAAACAAAAAATTGTACTCCTCACTGTCCAGAGGGGCCTCTAGTTACCTTGTCTAAATATAACAGCATCATTTTTAACCAAGGAGGTGGTACAGTCCCTCGGGCCTTCATTATATTTCATGGGCCTGGGCTGGAATACCATCTCACTCGTGTTGGGGAACTCATCCTGCTCTTGTGCTGAGGCCAAGGCCCTTGGGCTTGTGCCAGCCATGGAAAAAGCTCTGGTGCTGGAGCTCCGAGAGGAGCCAGGTGGGGACATGCGATGGGCTGCCGAGGTGGAACAAAAGAGGAAGAAAAAGCAGATGAAGAGAGAAAAGCAACGGGGAGGGGGTGAAATCAGAGCTAGGTAGGCGCCCAATTATTTTAATTGCATGTAGGTGCCCTTTAGGGCTCAGCGATGCGTCGCACATCAGTGTTTACTGCTCCGAGCACAACCAATTATGTTTGAACATCGAGGGGCTGAGAGACAGCAAATAAACAAGCAGGCGTGTGGTGGGATCTGCTGTACATAGGTTTGCACCCGTCCATCAGCGACCAGCCAGGCATGGATCAGGGATGGGGGGCACAGGGCAATCCCCCCCCACAGCTCCAGGGATGGGGTCAGGGGAGCCCCACGGCACCGCATGGCTGCGGGCAGGAACGCAGCACCCAAGGGGAGAGAACATAGATCTGTTTAGGAAACACAGGGAGGTAAATAAAGACATAAAGATAGAGTTTCTTGTGGGGTTTTGACACGAGTTGTCAGAGTTGGTGGTGCGTGTGCTCCTGTCTTTACAGTAAATAACTGTCAGCAATTAGAAGGTGTGGGTGTTGTGGAGCGGCAGCTCTGGCACGCCAATCACGGGTGCGGGGAGCAGGGACCGTGTCCCCCCCGGCCAGAGCTGCCTTTGGACCACGGCTTGCCCAGGGCCAAGCCCAACATCAAGGGTCCAACTCCCCACCCGGGGCTGCTCGAACTCCCACATGGGGCCACTGTGGGACCAGGGCTGTGGAGGGTGGTGGTAGAAACCTGCACCCAGGGGCTGCACTGCAAACACCCTTGGTTTGGACAAGGTCACTGTCCCCCATTGCTCGTCACAGCCCCATGCCTGGACAGTGCTGGTGCGCAGCTGCCAGAGCCAGGATGTGGGTATGAAGCTCCTTGAGCAGCTCCTGCACCACGTTAGTGCCAAAGCACCCATTTGGTGCCGGGCTCAAGCGATCAGACCTGGAGCCCCAGCTCTGCCCCAGCACCCCGCAGGCAGAGCTCACAACAGGAGCCAGCACAAACTCCATGGGATACAGGCTCTTACCTGCCTTGGGAACCTCCAGGAAAACCAGCCACCAGGTAAGTGGATGGAGATACAGGGATGAATTCCCTACAGAGGGTTTACAGAAGGGTTTAGGGATGACACACCAATCAATGTCCCATTCCACGGTGGGAAGCTGAGAGCTGCAGCCCTGTCCCTGCCAGCAGCCAGGCTCCTACAAGAAACACATCCATGG
>NW_009914589.1:3826-4074 GCF_000696875.1 Nestor notabilis
CCTCCCCCTTCCCGCAGCCCCCCCCTCCCCGCCCCCCGGTTTTGAGCTCCCCTCTGCTAAGAAGCCTGTAACAGCAGTTTAGCCTCTCGATCTGCAAGTTCTTTGACACCAATAACCTCTGCCTTTGTGCTTCCCGGCTCAGACAAAAACTCTGCCTTTCAGGCTGGCAGCAGCCAGCGCGGAGCACGCCGGCCTTGGGGCCGTGTAGCCCGGCCTTGATAAGCCCAACTTCAGAGGCTCGTTAGAGC
>NW_009914589.1:4095-12127 GCF_000696875.1 Nestor notabilis
AGCTGGGCCCCGGGGGAGCAGGGCGCGGGGGACCCCCAGCTCCTGTTCCTATGGCGACCGAGGATGCCGATGTAGCAGCCCGAGGCGGTACTTTTGGTACTTACAGATCAAACCGGCAGGGCAAGCGGTGCTGGGGAGGAATACACAGAGAGCAGGAGATTTAATGACTTGAATTAACAACAGGGGAGCCAGCGACTCCCCTCAGCGCTGGTCGGGAGGAGGCAAAAACTTTGCCTTGTTGGGTTAGAACTCTGAATTTCTCCTCTTTCCCCCTGCCCTTGTCCTCCCCTCCCTGGTTTAACATCTATTTGGAAAACACATGTTGGGGACAGTGAGCCAGGACCTGTGGCATGGGCTGTAAGGCCCCATCCCAGGATGTCGGTCCCATCATGCAACCAGAGACCAAGACAGAGGTCAGGAAAAGGCTGGCAAAACCCGAACGTCCAACCCTGAGCATCCCCATCCCAACACAGAGCCAGGGCCCGTCCCCTGCCCCACCAGCTGGGGACCAGCTTCTCCCCTTGTAACGTGCTCACCAGTTGTGGGATGGAGCTGGAAGGCAGCGAGCGAAGCACAGCTCTTCCCTGGGGAGCAGCAGAAGCTGGGGGGGAACCCTCAGCATTCAGCTGCCTTCACACCATGAGGACTGGGTCTGTGCGAAGAGAGAAAGGGAAAAGAGGACTTCTCCCTGGTTTTGTCTCTCCTCACAGCCTCTTTTCTTCTCTTTTTCCATCGCCCTCCTTTCCCTCGCATGCTCTTTCCGCTCTAGAGCATTCTGTGCATTACTGGGGCATTAAGAGGCAGCATCTCAAACTGTTTAGTGAAGCATTAAAGGGGCATGAAAACACTCACACTGCATCTGAGCGCTGAAAGCCCTGAAGCATCCTCAGGAAAAAAAAAAAAGGCAACCTACCAATTCTGTAAAACAAAACACATTTCTGCGCACAGAACCTGCTCCGAGCACCAGACAACATCCACATCCTGCTGTCGCAGCCTTCTCAGCACCATTCCCAGCCCATCGGGCACTTCACAGCTCCTGAAGTCAATCCCTCCCCATTCCCAGTCGGGTCACTCGGGAGCACTTGGGCCATCAGCAGCCGCTGCCACCATCTGCCACCATCCAGCCCTGCGTCAGGGCAATGCTCAGCCTCGAACGGTCGTGCCCAAGACGGGGTTCACATTCTGTGCAAATACATGTTGTACATTTTAAAATCATCACAGCTCGAGCACACGACAAGGAACCGATTCCTCACACCCCCCGCCCCTGACCAAACCCAACAGGAACCTGCAAACACTTTGGGTGCCAAAAGGGGATTTTCCCTCCATGCCCAGTTTCGCTGATGCCACAGGCTCCACTGATGGGTTTCCCCTCTGTCAGGCTCCAAAGGCAGCATCAGACCTGTCAGCAGTCACTGGAAACCAGCCGGTGCCTGACTGCTCCATAAGGGGCTGCCCCAGGGCTGCTCCATGCGAGTCCCTCAGCAACCAGCTGAGATGTTTTTTCCTCCTCCTTTAATCTTCTAACTGCAGTGAAACCAACTCTTTGACTTGGCTGTTCCCATCCTTGTCCCAAGAACCCAGCGTGGGAGTGATGCCTGTGCCCCACCACGGAGCAATGCTCCCAGCTCAAGGGTGAGGAAGCAGAGAGGGTGGTTGGCTTCATGTAGCAGAGTGGCACAGCAGGGATGAGGATCTGGTCCTGTCCCTTCCCAAGCTCAGAAATCAGCCCCAGGGTCACAGAGCATCGCCTGTTTCTGCTGCAAGGCTGTAGACGTGGCGATGACCCAGGACATCCCTGAGCAGCCCCCAAATGGGGCATCCCTACAGCTGCAGGGCTTTGAAACAAGAGCCTGGATAAGCTGGAGAGCTCTCCCCAGGGAAGCATCATTCCCAGAGAACATGGCTGGGAGCAACAGGGCATCGTGCCCCGAGCATCGCCGGACGCACGAGCCCCAGCCAAGGCATGAAATGAGGCAGGATTGGTGCTGCTCCATTCCCTCCTTCCCTTCTCTTCATGGATTTGCATCTCTTTTTTGGGCAGCTCCCATTTCCAGCACAGAAAGGGCTCTGTTCAGGTCTCCCCCCTCCTTTTCCAGCAATTGTTATGTTAAAATCCCCAGGACATGTTTCTGCAAAGAATTAAAAGAGGGTGAGGAAAGAGATTGTTTTCGTCAGTGTCTCACTAAGTCTCTGACCTTGAGCGTGAATAGAAAACAAGAAAAAAGGGACTTTATGCTAATATCACTCACTAAGCACAAGGGGGAAAAATAATAACGGCAAATGAAGATTATGAATGCAAATCAACTTAATAAAGAGACAGGGTCTTTGCAGGAGTCTTGTTTTGCTCTTGTGTAGACGACTCACACTGTCTGGTTGTGCTGCACCCCAGGTCTAATCATTACAAATTATATCAGGAGTGGAAAAGAAACGAACAGGAAAGGTTTAATTCTCTAATTATGACATTGTTCATTTCCCCTGCTCATGGCTGTTCTGTTCAAGAGGCCTCTCACACCGGCCCTTCGCAAGTAGCTCCCTCAAGTGAACTTCCAGCCATTTACTCTCAGAAATGAGCCCATCACACACAAGACCTGCTGTGCCAGAGCTGAATTCCAGGCCCTGGACCCTGGTCCTGCATGATGGGGGCAGGTACAGGGGGATGTCACATCCTGCTCAGACACCAGCAGGAGAAAGCCACTGATGTGCAGTGACCATCACCCTGGCTGGGCACCATCAGCACAGCTCTGCCTCCCCCACCTTTGCTTCTCCCTCCCCTTTCCCATTCTCTCCACAGCCTTTTCAGCCGAGGCTGCCACACCATGGCCCGGGCACTGGCTCCCAGCATCCGTGCACAGAGCATCCCCGGAACAAAGCCCTGATCCTGGCAGGATCCCGGGCATAATCATAACACCACCATCATGGCTTTAAACAGCGGCAAGACAAAGAGCAGTGGTGCCAGCCTTGTCCACGTCCAGGTCTAGAGCAGCAGCAGAGTGGGTATTTGTTTACACACAGGGAAGTTGTGATGGAAATGGCAGGGGCTGGTCCTCACCATGGCATTTCCAAGGCTGCACGGCTTCAACTGCCTCTTTCGTCTCTCTAAATGCACCTTTGCCACAGGTGAGACCCTCCAAGACAAAGCTCCACTTTGTAAGAAGTAAAAAGCCTGAATTCAGACCTATATGCATGAAGAAAGGTCAGTACCTTGCTGGAAGATGCTGCAAACCCAGATCCATGTGAGAGGGTGATGCCCACGGCTGCTATTGTGTCCTTCCGGGCGCTGTTAAATCACATCCCTCCTTGGGCAATGTTCGGGGCACAGAGGGTGCTGCCTCACTGGAAGTTAGGAACGTTTTGTCCTTTCTTCTACAAAAGAAAAATCAAGGTCAATTCTATTTAAACAGAGCCTCACCCTGGCCTGGGAGATGAAATCAAGCCCCAGTTCGATTTAAAACCAATGCCCTGATCACTGGCAGTCCCAGTGGGCCAGCTGAAACCCAGGCAGAATTCATTCCTGGGCTGCCAGGGCCTCCAGCACCACGCTCCAGGGACCCAGCGTGGCTCCAGCTCAGAACAAACCAGGATGGTCCCCCCTGCTTCATGCTGCTGCAGACTCGGGGCTGGTGCTGCCCTCAGGACATGGCCTAAAAGGACTAAAGAATCCATGGAGTGTTTAAACGATGACCCCAGGAGCAGGGACCTCGCTGAGGTCTGAAAACCATTCCTCCAGCTCCGGGTCACGCTTCTCCATCGATGCCACGGCTGGAGTTATCTTCATGCCACAAACACCCCCCTTCCCTCCCCTCCCAAACAACACCCACAAGAGAGTTTCGGCTGGGAACGCAGCTCTTTAATCTCCAGCAAGCCTTTGACAACCTGTCTCGTCCTGGCTTTTAGCTGCGTGAGAGCTGTTCGTTAATGGAGCATTAACCTTGGAGAGCTTCTGCAATTACTCCAACACTAATTCTGACAGTTTTTGGTGTATCTGTTTGTTCTTTTGACAGGCAAAAGGAATTTCTTTTTAAAAGCTGTTTGATACATTTGAGACCTTCTGTCCACATCTTTTTTTCCTGCTGGAGATGGGAAGGTGGGGGAGAATAAGCGAAGGTAGAGACACTGCTTTCCTGCAGACACAGGCTCAAGTCAAGCTATTTCCCCCCTTCCAAACCACTCCCACCCCTGCTTTAAGTCACACAAGCTTTGGTCTCTCCTGACCTCATTAGGGTAATTAGTAAACCTTTTGAAGCTGGGAGAATGGCTCTGAGCTGTGGGAAAGTAAGGAGAGCAAAGAGCCTCTGAAAGGAGCATGCGTGGACAGAGAAAGGGGGAGAAAAACATCTTCAGCCTGAAGAGGTGACCTGTGGAAATGGAGGGGAAGGGAAGGTGGACGAGGAGCACGTTGTCCCCTTTGTTCCCCTGGAAATCTCCTTAAATTGCCTCTTTTAAGAGGATGGAAACCCAAGTCCTGGTTATCCCACAAGATGCTGGGGACAGCCAAAGAGCAGGGAAGAAAACTGGTGTTGGGGCAGGCTGAGACCTGAGGATCTCGCTTCGGTTCCCTGACCTGCCACAGCTTCCCTGGATGCCCCTTGGCAAATCAGTTCCTGCTATGCCTTAAACCTTCCTTCATCTAAAAAAAGGATCCCCACACCTCATTTTCTACATGGAAAACACCCTTTGGAGGGAAAGTGCTACCTCTGACCACGTACCTGCACCCTCTCAGCGAAACCAGGCTTCTCCTGGTGACTCCACGTGCATCCAGCCTGAACGTGTGGGTAACGAACACCTCGAGCTGAAGCCTGATAAGGCCACGGGGACATTCCTGATGGCTTCAGATGGAGGAAGGAAGTTATTTGGGTTTGAATGCTGCTTTCTAACATGGCCTGACCATTACCAGTTAATACCTGTAGCACACGTGAGGGGAATGGGAGCCTTCATTGAGGACACACAGTCCCCCCTTCCCCTAATAAACACAGGAAATGTTTTCAGTGTCTCATCCAAGCCAGTCGAGAAGCCAAAACAATGACTGTGGAGAAGCTAAAGTTATACCATGGATAAAACCCTCTGCTTCTAAAAGAAAAAAAGCAGTATCTCAAACTATGTATCGTGAAGGGCACAAACCTAAAACCTCTCTGCGTTCTTTAGAAAGAGGGAGTTTGATGTGAGAGAAAAGCAGATTAAAATAACACTGACCAAAAAAAAAAAACCCAAAGAAAGAAAGAGAGATCAGAATATACCCTGGTACCAGAGAACTGGCACCACCACGTCCCCAGGACCTGCTGTGCTTTCAGCCACACGACCACCACGCTGCGTAGTTCTGCTCAATACCTGTCAGGGTTTGCACTATAGCAAACAGTATTTACACCACTTCTGCCAGAGAGGGGGTATGTGCACTGAGGTCGGGTCGAACAATGGGATTGTTCAACCTGAGCTGAACAATCCCACTGTTCACCCTGGTTGGGATTCAGTACCTGAGGTTTTTTCTTGGCAAGAAAAAAAACAGCAGCGGCGCACCAGGGACGCAGCAAACACTCCATCGCTCGGTTGTTCCAGATGAAGCTGGCATCTGTTCCAAGAGAAACCTTCCAGTTTCACCACACACAAAAGGATAACCCAACGATGAGCATAAAGGCCTCTTCGAGCTGCAAGACCTGCAAATCTCAACACCCCCGTTCCCCAGAGCTTATTGCCCAGCAGACAGGAGCGTTACTCTTGACTGCAAAGAGAGCAAGAGCATCCCGCGTGCGGTGGCAGCAGTTGCTGTGGTTTGCAGCATGGAAACGTCCCGGCATCAGGAGAAGCTGCCAAGAGGCAAGTGAGGAGGCGCCGCGCACGAGCGGATGCTCACATGCAAGTTTGATGCCGATTCAGTTCCATTTGCCAGCACCCAAGTGACAACACAAACCTCTTCACACCCAGGAGCCACCATCAACAGGAACGGGGTGATGTGCACCAGCATCTCAGCTCCCCATCTGCCTACAGCAGAGAGACTGATGTTGGTTAAAGCAGAGCTGGTAATTGCCCACAGGCACTTCTACATGGACAGGGGGCTCTCTGAACCCAGAACCCCTGCTGAAGCCAATGAGACCCATCCAGATCCACAGCAATCCCACAGCCCACAGAAGCACTTCCGCCGGATCGGACCCAACATCCCCTTTCCTCGTGATTTCATCTCGTAGGTGCATTGAAGTTTCATCCTCTCAACAGGTATCCTTGGACGTGGCTTTGATCTGGCAACGTAAAGAAGAAAACACTGAAAGTGTAACATCTGAGACGTTCATCTCCAATTTAATTGTAGGGACATCGTCTCCCTTCCTGTGCCCAGGCACACATTAGCATGCAGCAGGAGTACAGCATCCCCTTTAATGTTTACTCATCCTTAGATTGCAGAAATTGTTGTGTGAATTCCTTCTTCAATTAGCTCTGGTACTCAAAAAAAAATATTGTTCCGTTGCCAGCCCCGTTATGATCATTTCCTTCCTTTATACTTCTATTCCCCAGTGTCACTTAAAAAGAAAACCCTTCTCCATTCTCCCCTGCAAAGCCCCCTTTAAAAATGGTTAAAACAAAAACAACCAACGTTTCCAAAGGAAAGGCGTTTGTGGCTGAAGTGCCACTTCCAGTCACCTTTCCATCATGCAAGGGGAAAAAATAAAGATCAGAAGAAGGATTTAGACAAAAAGCCAACTAAGTAAAGCTAATTTTCTATACAGAAGAATTCTGCTCGTTGTGTGGAGGAGCTTTGTTGAGCAGAACGGAGAAGACATCAGAGGAGCCTCTGCAGCAGTTTTCAAGTGTTTCCAGCAACCTTCCCAGCATGCAGCCTGAATCCCACAGCACAGGAACGAACGGAGCCCCAGCACCACGGAGCACTGCGGGAGCACATCGACCAGCTTCTCCGGGGCATTTGGTGAGGAACTGCCCCAGCTGCTCCCTGCAAAGGGGCCGGAGTGACGGGAGCGAAACGGGGAGCGCAGCTAAAACTGTGGGTGTGGAAGTTCCACTTCCAAGAGCCGCTCAGCAAGTACATCAGCAATAAACTGACCAAAGCACCCACAGCACAGAATCACAGAGGGGGGTGTGTTGGAAGAGACCTTAAAGCTCCTCCAGCTCCAACCCCTGCCACGGGCAGGGACACCTTCCACTAGAGCAGGTTGCTCCAAGCCCCTGTGTCCAACCTGGCCTTGAACACTGCCAGGGATGGGGCAGCCACAGCTTCTCTGGGCACCCTGTGCCAGCGCCTCAGCACCCTCCCAGGAGAGAGCTTCTGCCTCAGAGCTCATCTCAATCTCTCCTCTGGCAGGTTCAAGCCATTCCCCTTGTCCTGTCCCTCCATCCCTTGTCCAAAGCCTGTCGTTGGGTTTCTTATCAGCCCATTTAGGTATTGCAAGACTGTTCTAAGGTGTCCACAGACACCAAAAAAAGCCCCAATTCTATCGTGAACCCTCATTAAAACCCAGCAAAGTGCTTTTCTCTGAGCAGAAAGCCGAGAGGCAGCTCCTCCCCAGGGCCGTGCCGCAGAGGTTGTTTTGCACTCCACGGAGCACAGCGAGGTGCGACGCTGCCGCAGCAAACAGGGCAGCGAAATCAGAAGAGCCCACCAGCACTCAGCAAACGGCCTAAGTTCCCGTTTCAAGGGAGGAAATTTGCATCCAAAGCATCAAGAGCACTTTAATGGGGAGTTTCAAATAAATTCAGAGCAGATCCATGCCGCCAGCTTGTGTCTGTGACTGGAATCCCAGCCAGCACCAGCCCAAGACCTCAGTGAGAGCCTCCCCTTGGCAAGAGGTGGGAGCTCCACCTTGTAGCACAGAGCAGGGACAGGGAAATAGTGTGGAGCACAACACATGTGCAGGTAATCCCACATGAACAGGCCACAGACATTAGTGCTAATTGGGGCTACCAGCCTCCTGAGCCTGAGAATGAACAAGAACTATAGAATCATAGAATAGTTAGGGCTGGAAAGGATCTTAAGATCATCTAGTTCCAATCCTCTGCCATGGGCAGGGAGATCTCGCACTAAACCGTGTCACAC
>NW_009914589.1:12158-14708 GCF_000696875.1 Nestor notabilis
GCGCTTGAACCTCGGCGGGGGTGTGGCCAGCCACAGCTTCTCTGGGCACCCTGTGCCAGCGCCTCAGCACCCTCCCAGGGAAGAGCTTCTACGTTATATCCAACCTGAGCAAGCGCTTGGTTTGCATCCTACTGCATCTCCTGGCATCTCACGCAGCCTGCCCCGGTGCCTGCTCTCCATGCCTTCATTGAGCACTGCAGCTCCCCAGGGAAAGCCAAAGGGTGCTGCTGCGGTGGGGCTGGGTTTCCACACGCTGGTGTAACACTGTGCTGCGCTTCCCAGAGGCACATGGACTGGGAAACACGGATTGAAGAAGGGAGCAAACTCTGGGCCAGGCTTTAGTCCCCCTGGGGCTTGGACCAGCCCAAGACAACTGTGCCCTGCACAGACAAGCCTTTCCCTCACGGTGGTGAGCGCCGGGGCGAGCAAGGAGCCTGCAGCTTAATTCAACCAAATCAGGGTTATCTTCAAGCTTTGCCTGTGCCACCATCACCAAAAGCCTTTGCAGACAAGTACTGACAGGGCCAGGTTAACCCGGCAGAGGCAAAGCCAGGGGCAAGAGCACCACCTGCAAGCTGGGAGCAGCCTCTCCAGGCAAACAGCTCCCCAAGAGCTGCCCCAAAACCTGCTGCTTCCCAGTCCCGAAGCCAAGAGACCCCCAGGGAGCACCTACACCTCCGAGGGGAGCCTTTGTAAGGCAGCAGGACCCACTGTCAGCCTCTGCGGGTGCTGCCAGTGGCATGTTTGGTCTGTGAGTGCCATCTACAGGGTTCCCCACTGCCCAGGCCCTCTCCTGCCTGCTCCAATGGAAGCCCCCGCCAAGAACAAGGTTAAACCATGCAGCAAATGCAGCCACTTGCCTCCTGTGGGGCAGGGACACAACCAGGAGAGAGGTGGCAGAGTGGGACACGGGGAACTTGGCTTCTCACTTCTTCAGTGCCACTCACGGGCACAACCACCCTCCTTCATGAGATGGGTGAAAAACACACGTTAGTACCAGGGAACATCCTCAATTTGATTCAGGCTTTAGTTCTTTGGACTGAGGAGCCAGGATCATCCCATCAGGCTCCTAAATAAGCAAAACATAACTTGGTTCTCCTGTTGCAGCGAGGCTGGGATCACCCTTGTAGGGATTTTACTGAAGTCTTCTCTACAAGAGAAGGGATTAATGTCAGACAGGGAGGAAGGAAAGGGAGGAGACTTTGGGAAACTGAAACCAACCCTGAGATGACTGGGAAAGGTGAGCAGCAGGCAATGAGAGACGTGTGGCTCCAAAACACGGAGCAGGTTGATGGTGTAACTGCTGCCAAGCTCAGGCTGAGGGAGGTTCCACTATGGCACCAGCCCCACAGAACCACAGAGGGAGTGGGTGAACGGAATGCTTTATTCCACTTGTGTCGGGATACAGGAGGGGGGATGCTGTAAACCAAAGTAAAACAATCAATCGATGCAGAGCTGGTTGCTATTTAAAAGTAAATGAGCAATTGAAGCAGGAGGTGAAAGACTCGCTCCTCCATTCCTGCGAGCACAGGCAACACGATGCACTCAGGAGCTGGATTATTGACTTCTTGGCAATCTGCTCAGACCACAGGTCCCTCTCCCAGCACGGCAGATCCCACGTACAAGGGAAACAAAACAGAAGCACGTTATTAGCAACAGAGAGCTGATGCTCAAATCGCGCTCAGTCAATCTCATTAACCTCAGCAGACGGTGCAGTCAATTTGCCTCGCAGCTCAGTATCAACAGCAGAGGATTCGATGCAGCCTTCCAAGAAGATCAGAGGGGCAATTACATAAACTTCTGAAACGAGGCTTTGGCTTTAGACAATTGGGATTGTTTCAAGCAAACTCTGTAGCTGCCACTTGTGACACACACAGGCTGGTGACTGCAGCAGTGTCCTCATCACCCTGCGCCCATCAGCTCTGACAGCCTTTTGGCACGACTGCCCGGAGCCCTGCGCAGGCCAAAGTCCACACAGCCTCCCTGGCCCCCCAGCTCACCCTGGAGGAAGAAAAGGGGCTGGTGAGACATCAGCCTGCCCAGGGACAGGCACACGTCTCCCTAAGCACAGCCACAGGCACAACCCTGCAGCCACGCAGTTCCCAGACTGGAGCTGTCTCGCATGCTCAGAGCACACACGTGTCTGTGAGCACACGTGTGTCTGCATCCATGTATTTAAACCTAGTCTGGAATACTACTGGAAGATCCAACCGCTGCAGAGACCTACAAGGTTATGAACACCGGTATCAAATACACATAAAGTAACTAAAACTATAACTGAAGTAATTATTCAGCTGCTGTCTTATTACAGACATAATGAGAGGCTTTAAAAGCCACTCTCATTAGCAAGATCCACCCCTCCCAAAAGAGCCAGCACCGATTCCCATGGGCTGTTCCACTGCTGGGAGGAAAAGCTGCTGTGAAGGCTCTGATTAATTCTTCCAGGAGGAATGGAGATCAGCAGGAGCAGCAGTGCCAAGCAACAGACTTGTTCTCAAAGGAGCCTCACATCTAGGATCAGCATCTTTGTTTTCTCCTCTCAGAAAATGC
>NW_009914589.1:14719-18297 GCF_000696875.1 Nestor notabilis
AATGCAAGGTCCTCGCTTACAAAGAGCAAACCCAGACCAGGCCTCCAAGATTCAGGATGCTTTAGTGGAAAAAGAAAATAGCCACACAGGGGCATTGATTCCAGCTCAAACCAGTCTCCAGACAAAACAGGATCACAGCAGAAGTGACAGCAATGCTACACCATAGCCCCACCATCACCTTTTTCCTCTCTACCCTTTAAAGACTCTGGAGACACGTGCCCCCTGGGCTGGCAGATCCTCCAGGCCTCCAACTCCATTACCATGTGCGTACACAGCACCAAAATCCAGACCTCATTATGTGCTCTGGCTGATTCCTTCCACACCTGTCCCTGCTCAAATTCTAAATTATCTATTACAGCAAAATCAAATTCTAGCAAAATCACGTTCGTGGCAGCACCTACGGCTCGAGGTCTCCTCTTATCAAAATCATTCAACTTTTAACACTAAAAAGAAATCACCCACTGCTGCAAGGTAAGGAAATGGCAAAATTGCAAAACCCACCTGTCTAATGAGGAGCAGAGCCTAAAGAATGATCAAGCTCATTGCCTCAAGTAAAGAAAGGCCAGTGAATGGCAGCCAAACCACTGAGCAGGGGCACGTCAGTGGACTGAAGTAGAGCCAGGCTGACCTGGCTCCAGCACAGAGCCCTCAGCTCTGCAGAGGGAGTTAAGAGCCAGAGAAAGGGATCAGCACGTGCACAGACCTGCCGGGCTATGCAGGATCAAGGAAGACACGCTACCACGAATCAAACACATCAGCTCTCTGATCACCCAAGGGGCAGCAACGGCCAGATTTAGCCCTTACTCCATCCTCACAGAGGAACGCAGCGAACGCTTTCATCTCTGCATCAGCTAAACAAGCAGAAAGTACCTAAAAGAGGCATGAAAGGATACAAATGATATGAAATTAGGGCACATCCAGGTGCTGTGTTCACATGACAGCATTACTAAAAATATATATATATTTAAAATCTTTTGCACGTGTGTGAGACAGCACCTGAGTGATGCTTCTCCAGGAAACCTCACCCACCGCACAGAGGAACACTGCCCCTCACACGGGAGAGCACCAGGATCACACATCACTCCCTCAGCCACCACAGGAAGGGCCTCAGAGCACCAGAGAGCCCCTGCAGGGGCCCAAACCACCCTTGCTGTTTGATAAGGATGTCTCTTTCAGGTTTGTCCCCTTATCTACAGAGGATTTGCTAACTAAAAGGAAGGAACCATCACTCCAAAGTATTCTCAATCTACATCTCAAAGGCAAGGTCAATGGGGGAACTCCCTGGCCTGCAGGGTAACTCCCCTGGGTTCTCCTAACAAAGGCACTACCAGTTTTGGGTGGGGTGGGACCTGAGGACAGATGTCTGCACTGCCCATAGTTTTCAAGGGCAGGCCTTCCCTTCAAGGCTAAAATGTGCAGTCAACAGGAGCACTTAGCAAGCAGTTTCTCCATTGTAGCAGCAGATCCACTTATCAGTGACCTTCTAAGACATTCACATTTGGTCCTGGACACTAAGAACCCAAATACCAACACAATGGGCTGCACAGAAACATCCCAGTTTGCTGTGCTGACATTGGGACACAGCTTGAGTACCAGTAAATGGAGTGAAACTCCAGTACCCTTCAAGAGAGTAATTCCGAGCCAGGGCTGTCTTGGTTTAACAATCACAACCTGCAGGGGGTTGGGTCCTGCTTTTCCAGCCATCAGATGCTCAGAGACAGGTCACTCATCACACCAGCAGTGAAGGTGCCCAACTCAAACTGCAGTGCTCCAGCTCTTCCTCAGGTGATCACAGACAGAGAGAGCTCAACATCCAGCAGCTTGGTCCGTGGCACACGCTCCTCTGGTGAACACACCACTGGAGCTGGGCAGAAGTCTGAACACTCACTGCCCCACAAACTGATTCCTCTTTTGGGGACCTGCTCCTCTGGGCTAAGTGGCACCTTTCATTTGTAAACATGTCTTTGCTCTGTAAACTCATGTCATGACCCGTTACTATACCATGTAACTGCTCACCCTGCAACTACAAGAAGATCGATGCATTTAACTCATTCTTGGAACTGACAGGACACTACCCACACCCATCACTAGTGCAACGGACAACAAGAGTTCTCCCAGCTCCTACCAGATCAGAGTTGAATACAGAGACACTTCCTAAAGAAATAACCTAATGCTGCATGAAGGAAAGAGGATCAGCCTGTAGAGGAATGCACTTGCCTGATACATCAAGCTGACTGCCACAGTCAGGAGAGAGGGATATGAGCACCTATAGAATACACAGCTGCAGCACTTGAGTCCAGAATGGTAAGATTTCAAATGCTGAGCATCACCCACCCAGGAGTCACATTCTGCTCAGCATCTCCCTGTGCAGTTAACAGCACCCAAGGCAGCATCACTTAGCTTGCAGCTCCACCGTTCCCTAAAAATATGTGTGAAGAAAACAGGTTTGGTCCCCTTTCCCCTGCCCCAGCTATGGAAGTGTTTGGACTCTTAATTAATAGTCATTTTAAGCAAATATAGAAAATAAAACTCGAGCACTGGTGATTCCGCTGGACTTGCACCCCCTTGGTCAGTCTGCGCCGTTGGTCCCAAATCATCTGGAAAGAAGAAGACACCCAGCATCAGTGTGAGCAGGGACCGCGTGGCAGATCACTACCGACCTCACAACAGTTGGGGGAGCTGAGGGGCCGGGCAGCCAGTGCACCCAGGCAACATTCCTCCTCGGCCTCAAAAACCCTCCCGAGAAACCCGACTTGTGTCATCCAGCAGATGAAAGCACATCACTGGGAAAGCAGGAACAGATGCCTCGATGGCACCGGGAGGTTTAGCTCGGGAGAAGTTCCTACGCTGAAAAACAAGGAGGTTTTGTTTTGCTGTCTAACGTGGGGAGGCTCAGCCTGGACACAAGGGCTCTGTCCCTCCTAGAGGACAGCTAAACACAAAGCAGTGCTCCAAACAACCCAGGGTATGTCCCTTTCAGTGCGCTTGGTCACAAGATGAAGAAAGGCGAGATGAAGCCTGTGTGCCAACACACGCAGACCACACACAGAAGTGTAATTTATGCAGATCTGGTTATAGGAGCTGTGCCAAAGCTCCCACGTCTTTAGAAACAGAGCTTTAGCCCCTTGTGAGGAAGAGAGAAACACACAAAACAGCCTCTTACCGCCTCAGGTTTCTCATCTCAAACACCGTGTCCTCGTCGCTGTCGAGCGAGGCCACCTCCATGTTCTCGTCATAGTTTGACAGGAGCCCGTATTTCTTCCGCTGAGGTTTCTTCAACCTGAAATGAGTTTTTCGCTCGTTTCTGGGTCCCTCTGACCTAGGGCTGGGGAACACAGAGCGCAGGGTGAGCGCGCCCCGCTGCGAGGGGGATGCTCAGGGAAGCAAAGCTCCTGCCTGGCAGAAGCAGGGCGAGGGGACCCAAGGTAAAGAACAGGGCACAACCCCGGGAGGGGACCGGGACAAGCCGGGGCTGTTCCCCGGGCCGGGCCGCACTCACCGGAACGCCCGCAGGAGGAAATAGAGCGCGGCTAGAGCCGAGAGGGCGCTCAGCACATAGACCGCCCGCTTCAGCACCG
>NW_009914590.1:0-7940 GCF_000696875.1 Nestor notabilis
TATATTATCAATTTCTCCTTATGGGAGGAAAATTCTTTTACTTCCCCCAAATCTGCCTGTTCCTCCCCAGGAAACACCAGTCATCACACTTCTTGCAGTCCCAGCAGGACCAAATTTGTCTGACTTGGTAACAGTTCCTTAATGTTCACCACAGTAACGTAACAAACGTATTAATAAGCACAGGTAGCTCTATAGTTTACAACTCCTCGACCTCACCCTGGGCTGCCTGCTTCAGACACAGTGGTCCTTTGTTCGGGAGGAAGATCTGATTAATTCCCCATTAGCATTTTGATAGCACTGTGCGCGTTCAAAGAGCCACGCAAGTGGCTTAAAAGGTTAACGGGAAGCTTGGGTTAATTCATAATATTGTTGGTTACTCAGCACAATGCTCACATTAATTCAGCTGGCTGCATCTTGCCACGTTGGGAAACACATGCTGGAATCAGCAGGGAGCACAGAAAACAAGCGTGGGAGCAGGGTATTAAGTCTTTTGCTGGCCTGCTAAGGTAGAATCTGAGCACCTCAGATGTATTCATTTTCCCATTGCCTTTGAGGACAGCGCTACCCAGCTCCACAGATGTGGAGCTGAAGGATGGAGGAGGATATGCCCAGCATCCCTGCAGGCCTGGGAGTGTAAGGGGCTCTGAGCCCTCTGAGAAGCACTCGAGACATATCCATCAGGACTCTGCCCCTACCTGCAGCCACCTCTTTCTTCTGGGTCTGTTCAAACTGCTCAAAGCAGAAAAAAGCTGCTTTCTAACTTTGATACCTGCTGATTTAATTGCAGTGCTGGCCTCTGTGTGTCTGCCATGAGAGCCCCTGCAATACTTTTCTCTCTTGAGGATATAGCCTGGAGCAGAAGATCAGCTTCTGCTGGTGTGGGTGCAGAAGATCAGCTTGGGAATTATCTCCCTCCACTTGGGAAAAGAGCTCAGTGGAATGGCTGAAAGCCAAATAACAGCCCAGGCAGACCATAGGTGATAGTGCTGAAGGGCTGCCATGCATTCATTCCTCTTCCTTACCCTTCAGAAACTTTCCTATGCAAAGAAATCTGGAGAACCTCAAAACCTGGCTGCCTTCCTCCCCATCTGTTCCTTTTGCTTGACTCAGATTCCCAGGTCTGTGCCTTTTCCTGCAGTGCAAACAGGCATCCCACAACTGCTGCCTCACCTCCTCCTTTTCCAAACAGCCCCCAATAGCCCATCTGTTCCAAAAGATGTTTCTTTGTAGACATATGAAGCTTTTAACAACACAATACCCTTTAGATAGCATCCAGGTTTTCTAGCCAGCACATTACCTACCCTAAACTGAGACGTATATAGCACACCATTATATGTAACATGCTGAGATGGACCAAAAATGGGCAAATATTCCAGGAACCCCATGCATGTCTCAAACCCCAAGCTGCTCCCTTCAAATATCAAGGAGCAAACCACTATAAAGTAGATGAATCTGTTGTGCAATAAATAGTTTATGTACATGATTTTAATTGCAAATCAGCACTATAATTAGCATGTACATCTCTTGAGCTGTGGCAGTGGGATGTGCTTTAACAGTGAGCGATATTAACAGGCTGTAAAAGGCAATGGGGAATTGGATTATAATGTTCTTGTTTTGCAAGCTATATGGTGAATAAATACATTTGTTCTGGCAGCAAAATGAACTGGAATAAATGCTTCTACCCCATCCACCAAGAAGAGGGGTTGCTGTAAATGAACTTGAGTTAGAAAACCTGATTACCAGGTCATTATTTCTGGCAATTAGGTAGCAGAAGAAGATCAGAGAAAGATTTTCTTTGAAATATTTAATGGGTAAGGTAGTAATCACAGGCTCATTTGCTGGAAATATGTGATGAGGTTTTTTTGTGGTCAGAGTTCACTGTGCAATGAAATCCTGTGGTATATCAAGTCTACTACTAAAAGCTGGACCATTAGGTTGGACTGTGGCACACATCTAGTTTTTCTTTGCCTGGAATCCCTGGCTTTGTCATCAGGTTTATCCCATGCCCAGTCCCTAATAGAGCAGAGTCCTTTGCTCTTTTTTCAGTTTCAGGTAGTTGTAGGTTGCTTTTCTGCATGAAGGTAACTGTGCTACAAATGTTCAGAGACATAAATGCAATCCTGCCACTTCTGCTGCCATTCTACCCCATTTCTTACAAGTGTCTTGGGAAGTAGTTGGCGTATTATTGGTCCTTTTGTTCATAAAGGGAGACTGAAAATGATTCAATACAGGCAAAAATGTTGAACCAGATCCCAAACCCCAGGCAGTCCCAAGCCCAAAAAGCCTATCAGGTGGCAGCATAAGTGGAACCCTTTACCCTTCCTCTTCTTGGTGCAGAAAAAGTGGAAGGCAGTTTGATAGGAATAATCCTTATTCAGTACTGATGCAGAAGGGCCTGAGTTTGTGTTATCTGCACAGTAACCAAGGACAAGATAGATCATGGCTGAGACCACAAAGATTTGTGCTGGTTTTGGCTGGGATAGAGTTTATTTTCTTCACAGTACCTGGTATGGGGCTATGTTTTGGATTGTGCTTAGCTGCTGGCTGGTGTTAAACCACAACAATGTTTTATGGGGAGGAGGGAAAAACCACACTAGAAACCACTTCTTCCATTTTGGTGGTTGTTTTATTTCTTTTGCTTTGTTACAGTCATTATGCTATGATATAAAAATTCCTGGCCAAAGCCAAAGTTTAGTTTTAAAAGTTTAACAGTGATCCCATCTGCACTGATACATGCTAAGCATCACTAAATTCAGCTTCTGAAAACAAACTGGTAAGACTCTCTACAGGTTGCTTTGCCTGACACACAGAAAAATCCTCCTTTCGTACTTGTGCAAACATACCTCAGTTTGACAGAAAACAGTTACACCTGAGTGTTTTCATGCTTAGTTTTCATTAATTTTAAATCACTTTTTTTCCATGGACCCTTAATAACTGGTTCATGCTAAGCTGCACCACTGTGATCCTTTTCAGCTGGGCTGGGCATCCTCATAAATCACAGGAACATAGAAATAAGAATAAATGGAAAGATGTCATGAGGATAATATACTGGTTGCAGAACTGGAAAGCTCCAGGCACCTGTATTTCCAGAGCTCTGGAACAGAGGCAGTGCATTGCAGATTGGCTATTATTAAGGCACGTGGTGAAAAGAACAGTTTATCACCTCGGGCATTTCATCTCTCCGAGTGAAACATTCTGTGCCAGTAGTAGACGAAGGTTGGCGAGTTGCTGGCCCCTATCACTATGAGCAGCAGTAGGTACAGCATCATCATTATGGCAAAACGGTGGGTGTGAAACCAGGAAGATTGACTAGAAGGCCTGGAAAGGGAACAGAGCACGAATTCTGTCAGAGATGCACAAATACCTTGGCAAAGAGTATCTTAGGTTTTGCTATTTTAAACTGTTACACTAGAGCAATACAAACAGAAAGTTGTTTCATACTCCCTGGAACTAACAAAGCCTGATTTCCCATCCCTTTTTCCCCATGTCTCCATGCATAATCCTGCTCTTTCTCTCCATGTTCACACCCTTCTCTGTGGTTTGGAGCTGTGACTGCTTGGCCTGTACACATGTGTTGAGTAGCTGGATGAATGCTGCCACTTACGATAGATAAGGGCAGAGTTAAACCTGCCCTGGTTTAAAGAGCTGCACTCATTGTGAGTTTTACTCTTGGTTTCCTGCCACAAACAGTATCAGAGCTCTCAAAAATACCAAGTGCTTACAGCTCTGGTGAAGAAGCAAATTTACCTGAGCCTGAAAGCATCAAAGAGTGAGACAGAGACATTGTGATGGTGTAAGCCTTATTTCCACAGGAAACAGGCTATAAACAAATCCTGGCAGTGCAGTGTATCTTTCTCGCTTGTTTCCTGTTATGTTTCAAAACTGAGATGTGTTTATCTGGCTGCTATAACATGCTCATCACTCCAGATAGCTGAACACTTACCTCCTGTGCTGCTTCTGTGAATATACTAGCAAGTATTTAACTCGTAAAAGCTCATTGTTTGTGACAACGAAGTATTTCTGTGGTACATCACCCCCTTCGCTGTTTCTCACTCTTGCTCTTTTTCTGTCTATTTCTTCTGAATCTGATTGAGAAGAGAAGAGGTCTTTGGGGGGAATAGAAGAGCAAAACTAGATACAAAACCAAGCAACACCCCCTCACCTCCACAAGAAGGGGAATGAGATAACCATAGACCTAGTCTTGGAATTCCCCTGAATCCCTTAGCATCCAAGAATAGACTGAGGGGTTTGTTTGAGGCTATACCACTCCTAGTCATCTTTGGTATGGATGGCATTATGGCCAGACCAGGGTGGTGAGGAGGCAGGTCTCCCACCCACAGGGTGCTTGAGGAGCTGCTAATATTAACAGGGAAAGAAAAACAACATGGAAGGAGTGATTGAGCCCTGCATGCAGAAAACAGTAAAAGAAGGACAATCTAAGCAGAGGCTTTCTAGACATCAAATAAAACTCGTTACTGATACGTTTGTAATGCTTCTGTTCCACCAGCAATTAGGCATTATGGAACATTATTTTATCATACTACTAAAACTAGGAAAACCGAGTAATGCCTACAAAATATTTCCTACCCCTTAAACATACTATTTAAGAGAAGCTCCACAGGCAGCGAGGCTGCTGTGCATTTGTTGAGGGGCCCACTGGGAACTGGACAGGCCAGATTGCATGGGGCTTGGAGCAACCTGGTCTAGTGGAAGGTGTCCCTGCCCGTGGCAGCAGGGTTGGATCTAAATGATCTTTTAAATCTTTTCCAACCCAAATCACCCTGTGATTCTGCTGAAGGGTGTCCACACTCCATATACTACATAGTTTATATGACAGTATATATGGACCAAGCTGAAATAGAAGTGCCAAGTATGAGATGAACTACACATAGTTATTACTGCAATAGACTCACCTTTCTTTTTCACCTGACACTTTACATCTGGGTGGTCAATGATCTCACAAACAGCCACGCAGCTAAGGACAGAGCCCAACGCACTTCGCTGCCAACCAAGGCCATGAGGGCTGTAAAGGAGAGCCAGGCTCAGGTCACTGGTGAGATACGTGCCTTCACCAAACAGGGATGTCTGAAATGGAGCAGAAATAGTACCATAAAATTCTGCAGTGCAACACAGGAGTGTTCTTTACTTTCAGACTGGCAGGTCTGTTTCTGAAGGTATTTTAGAACAGCTTTTCTGACCAGTGTTGGGCCTGGTCCATGCACTGCTGTTGTCCTGGCACAGCTTCCTTGGGGTGGGGCAGCTGCCCTCTCCCATCCCTCAATCTAGCTGCTTGGCACAGCCCTTGGTGTGGACAGATTCATGCTTTCCCGGATTTGGATTTAGTTTGCCAGCCTAAGTGGTTTACATCAACATGACTGCACTGCTGCTAGAGGCATTTCACTGATTTACTGAGACTGCCATCACTCAAATAATCCAGCCCCCACAAACAAGACAAGGCTTTACCTGCATTTAAATCCGTGTTTTACTAGAAAAGAGGGAATTACTTTTCAATTGTGAATTCCTTTCAAGTAGAACTGTTTTAATAACTCTGAATCAGAGGATTTGCCACACTAGCTAAAATTATTAATCCAGTAAGTCCATTGTACCTGATAAACCAGTACTCATAAAGAACATGGGGGAAAAACATAGTCCAGGTTGACCAGAAGGTTAAGCAGCTGCTGTGTCAAAGCTGCTTTACAGACGACACACAAAGCCAGGAGTCCCAACTGCCTTTTCACTGAAATCAGAAGAGGTGCAAATCCTACGGGATGTCTCCCTTAACCAGGCCATTTACAGAAGGCTCCATTCACAAGTAGCACTTAAAACTTGGTTGATTTAAACTTGAGGCCAGGCAGAAAGAGACAATCTTAATGTTGCCTGGGCTACTACCCTCCTCTCTGCGCACATGCACTTTCGAGCTGCAGGCTGTCGCACAGGCCAGTATTTCACTGGCATTATAGTTCCTTACAAAGAAGCAAAGGGCAGTTGTAGTTTGTCATGCTGGAGAAAATGGGTTTGTGCCACTTCCAGTTTTTACCCTCAGGCTGCACTAGAAAATAGAACACAACCATCTGCAAAGGCCCACACTGAACTGAAACCAGCAGGACAAGATCATCAGCACATTTCATATCCCTAAAGGAATTTGGGCCTATTTTTAAGAAGTGTCAATAGCAGCAAGTGACCAAGAGCAGATGGTGCCAATACGAGGAGCCTCACCCTGTTCAAGTGGCAGTGCAGGCCGTTGTGCAGGATGGAATGGAAGTTCTCCAGGCGGCTCCCGTGGAAGGCATAGATGAGGTCCCGCTCTCCCTTGGTCTCAGCAAACTTGGTATTGGTTTGATCACAATACATGATCTCAAAGAGGTAGTCTGGAGCGGGAACCACAGCCCCAGACATCCCCGTGAGTTCTTGGATCTTCTCGTACTTAAAACCAGGAAGGAATACAAGTGTTAGTTTATGGGGTTAGATCAGATTACTCACTGGGCATTCTGCTTACTGTCCCTTAGTCCTTCCAATGGCTTTATGTATTTTGACTATGTATGTAAGTTAGAATTCAATACTGTCACAATTGAGGAGTACGCAGATAGGAAGAATTCTAACAGTTTCTTGCTATCGAAGCTAAATCCTAATTCTTCTTCACAGAAAAAATCCAAACTGAATTGTGATTACGAATTAATTCATAAGGACAGCATCACAATTCTACTTTGGCTACTAAGATGATATATTCATCAGCTGATCTTGGCAGAGGGGAAAGAAGTGAAAACAGAAGTTGTTTTCATCTTGCCACTAATCTCTACAACTATTTTGATCCCTGTTACAGAAGCACCTCAGTAGCTCTCATTTCTGGGGCAGCAAGAAGTACAGTTGTCTTTCTTAGTGAGAAGCAGGACCTAGTTCCATGACACCCGAGCTGAACTATCTTCATCTAGAATGCACATGGTACATTAATGGAAGTAACTGACTATAAGCACTGCCCATTATTAACTACTGACAGTGATAACTGCTTCTTCCGACCAGTGTTCCTGTGAATTTCATATAAAACCGAAACAAACAGCCCTCTCTTTATGCAGAAAAAACCATGCGCTCATGTTGAACTGTGAAGCTCTCACAGGAACTAACCACTAACTTCTGGCAGGAGGAAATACTCTCTGATGTGCAAGCTTGCCTTAAAAGACAAACTCTAACCAAGACTTTCAGAGTTCAGAACTTACCTCCTGTTTCTTAGTACTTTGTATCATGAAGACCTTAGATGATAAAATCCAACTAAACAAATCCCAGGTCCTTCTCTCTGTGTTTGGCACAGACTCCAGAAGCTCTTTCAGGCTTGGAAGAGCCTTGGTATCTGCCAGCTAACAAGACAGGCATTTAGTACAAGCTTCTTTTCATTATGATTAAACAGAGACCTCTAGTGAAAACAAAACACTATTTCACCCTAATAGGTTGTAAACTAAACCCCAGCCTCTGTTCTGAGATACAAACATTTGTATCCCATTTGTGGGAAAGTTTCTCACTTGTTCTGAAAGTTATAAATATTTCTATTTACCAACAATATCTGCAAGGTACGTACAAGAATGATCAAACTCCTGAAAGAAAACAAGCTGTCAGTGCAGCATCTGCAGTGGGATAGAGGCAGCGAGCGTTCAGGCCATGTACAATACAAACCCTTCAAAATCAGTGTCAATTTCATGTACGGAAGCTCTTCTAGCGCTTCAATTCCCTCAACGTGGGATTTGGAAGTTTCCATGGGTGGGTTGTTTGCTCAGAATCCCAAATACACTTTAAAGCCTGGGCTCCTCGGCTGGATAAACAACTCATCCCACTTTATGTGTAAGCCTGAGGCTCACCTGCGGGCAGCCTCGCCCGCTCCCCCCCGAACAGCCCGGGCACGCTCGGCCCGCGCTGCCCGCTCCAGGCAGCCCCTTCCCAAGGGCTGGACCGTC
>NW_009914591.1:0-287 GCF_000696875.1 Nestor notabilis
GAGGCTGCCCGCGGGTGGCGGGTCTCAGTGCGGGGGTCTCAGGGTGAGCCCGTGCTGCTCTGCCCTGCAGTGCTGTGGGGTTTGTCCCACTGCTGGGAATACGGAGAAGAAAACACATTGGAACATTGGCCCCCTGGAAGTTTGCCCTCTCCTCTGTGTGCCACCGATCTGAGGTTACCTGTGGCTGCACCATAACCATGGGGGTTGGAACTGGATGATATTAAGGTCCTTTCCAACCCCAAATGTTCTGTAAAAGCCTCCCCCCAGCCTCACTGCCTCCCATGCGG
>NW_009914591.1:564-1225 GCF_000696875.1 Nestor notabilis
CCCATGTGGCAGCCCAGCGGCCCCCCCATGCAACACGGGGACACCCCAGTGCAACGCGGGGCTCACTGGGGACCGCACCGAGCACCCCATGGATGCGCATGGCGGTGGCAGAGCTGTAGGTTCACAGCCCAACTGTGCCCTTTTGCACCCTCACCCCACTCCAGCCTCCTCAAGCTGGGTCATTAACCTGTGCCCGAGCTGGGGACGAGCCCAGGAGCCCTGGCTCAGCTCCATGCTGATGGCAAGGGCAATGTCAGCAGCACACAGACCACTGGCAGCAGCGTGGACATCTCTCACCCACAGAAGAACCCTTGAGAGACCCACAACCTGCCATGGGGCGAGCAGGGGGGCTCTGTGCTGTCCTCATGATTCTATTCAGGTCACTAGGGAGAAGCCAGGCTCATGGTGGGGAGGTTTCCCTCGCTCAGCGGGCTGCAGGAGGACAGGGCAGGGGGGAGATGGATGTGCTGTGGCCCCGTGAGGCTTCAGAGCAGCGTGAACATGAGGGTCACGCAGCTCGAACAACCCACACAACCCCCAGGACACAGCCTTCCCTGCGGAGACACGGATGGGGGGAAGGAACCACATGCACAAACACGGCTCTGTTTTCACACAAAGCCGCATCTTGCAGTGCCCCATCCCCGATCCCCTGAGCTGGAGC
>NW_009914592.1:0-277 GCF_000696875.1 Nestor notabilis
CTGAGGTGACAGACACTCGCACCCGGCGTGAGGCCCCTGTGCCGCCAGCAACACCAGCACGGGCCCGGGAGCAGCCGTGGGCAGAGATGATCATAGAATCACAGACGGGTTTGTGCTGGAAGGGACCTTAAAACCCCTCCAGCTCCAACCCCTGCCCCGGGCAGGGACACCTTCCACTACCCCTGCAGCAGCAAAGGGGGTACAGGGATGGGGGGTGCAGAAACACAGTGTCCACTGCACTGGGACAGCCGGTGGGAGCTCCAGGAAAAGCGACTGC
>NW_009914592.1:585-897 GCF_000696875.1 Nestor notabilis
CGGGGTGGGCAGCAGCGCCGCTCCCCAGGGAGGGCAGACCATGGCCAGGGTCCCTCGACTCATCACTGCGATGAGAGCAGTGCTGGTCCCCCCAAAACCAAACTATGCTGCCCTCTGCTTGCTCCAGGGACTGACATACAGAGCTCAACAAGCTGAGTCCAGCCTCAAAATCAGAACTGCTTCGTGATAATAACAACCCAGAGTCCAAGCAGCACAGGAGACCCCAGCCCACTCCATGCACATATCCTGCATCTGACATTCCTGCATCCCGGATCCCTTATGAGGGAGCCTTGGGGACCCCCAGTGCCACCC
>NW_009914593.1:0-6447 GCF_000696875.1 Nestor notabilis
GGGGGGGCCCGGGGAGGGTGAGCGCTCCCCCCAGCCCCACCGCCAGTGCCGTGACCTTGGGACGGGGCATGTGCCACGGCCCCAGTTAGTGGGATCCTGAGGCAGGAGCGTGCTGAGAACCGAATTCCTGCTCCCGCGAGTGGTGCGTGCTTCCCAGCGCCTGGGTGCGCGTGGGGGAAAGGGCCGGGCTCAGCCCCTGCGCTGGGGGCAGGCTCCTTAGTGTTTCACCACCTTAGGCAGGAGCTGGCACACCTGGAAAGACAAGTCATTCCCGAAGCGTCAGCCGGGAAATGGAGATTTCTGTTACTGAGTGACCGCTGTTACTGTCAAGTACAGAGAGGTTTTACCTCTGGCCATGCTGCACTGAGGATCTTGGAGGTTTCCAAACCCGTCGTCGAGCTGCGAGGCGCTGCTGTTCTGTAGGCACCGAGGAGCAGAGTGAGGAGTTGGGCAGCACTGTGCGAGGCTTTGTCTAGAAAGGATAAAGGGGAAACGGTGGCAAACAAAAACAAAAGGTGGTTTCTAATAAAAGAGCCTTTTATTAAATTCGGGAAAGCTCCTTTATTGTTGGTCACTTGTGTTCTGCTTTAGATATAATCCGTACTATCCGGGACCCGGAGAAGCCAAATACTTTAGAAGAACTGGAAGTGGTAACGGAAAACTGCGTTGAAGTGCAGGAGATAGGAGAAGATGAGTATCTGGTTATCATCAGGTTTACACCAACAGTACCTCATTGCTCTTTGGCTACTCTCATTGGTAAGATTCCTGTTTCGTTACACCTGTATCAGCGAGTGTAAAGTTAATTTTAGGTTGTCACCAGTCTGGTTAAAATGGAGTTTTACTTTGCCAACAGTTTGACCATCTTGAGAACCCTGCTAGCAATGAAACAGACACAAAAGCAGAAGAAATGTGGGGACGTGCATGTGGTTTTAGCAAGTTAGGGAAACTTCAAAGAGAAGCTCCCAAATCTACTGGGAAGTAGCCCAGAATTCCTTCTTTATGTTCTCCACATTATTTTAGTAATGTTAAACTGAGAATTTGTCACCTCTGAAATTTCAACAAAGGTTAAAACACGTTGATTGTCTCCCGTATCTTCCCCTTACCTGCGGGGCTGTTCTTCATTCCCACACTGCAAAACAATGCCTGAAAAAGGCTCTGAACCCTTAGGAGTGTGAAAGCCATTAAGCTGAATGAGAATCTGCACTGGCTGATTTTCCTTTTCTGTCTTATTTATGCTGAGATTGCATCTGGAAAATCATGTCTGAGATCTCTAAAATGATGTAAGTGTGCCAAGATTAGCACCTCTTTCCATTATATATCAATGCTAAGATTTCTCAGCGTGTTAAAGATTAAGGGAAATTAAGTTTTGAATTTAATGAAGAACTACATGTATTTATGCCTAAATAAAGCTTTGCAAGTTTATGCAGAAAGTAAAGTATAGAGAGTAAAGCATTAGCATGCCAAGCACTAGTAAGTTATTTATAGGCTGACCCTGCTGGGAGTGTCAGTGGGTTAAGGCTCAGGCCTGAGGATCAATGATGCACACGTCAGATCTTCAACTTTGTGCTAATCATGTTCTCAACACTTCGATGTTCACCAGGCCCGTGGTGGCTGTTTGTGAGTGTTATCAGCGTCCTGTGACCTTTGAAGCGCAGCAGCTCCTGCTCTTACAGGACAGTGCTGTGGCAACTGGGTAGTCTGTGTAAGAACGTAGGCAGTAAATAGTTTGGGGTTTGTTTCCCGAACCTCCTTATCTGTACAGAGTACTCTAACAGGGAAGTATTTTCTCTTCTGAGGAGTATCTGCTATTGCTGTTACCGCTGGCTCAGCCCAAGGACAAACCGGGGCTGTGGTATGGGTCTGTCTGTGTAGCTCCTTGCAAAGCCAGGCCTTGTGGGGAAACTGCAATGGGCTGGTGCTGGGAGCGTCCCTTAACTTACATCTCACCCCCAGGGCTGAACTACAACACTCCTCTGCTGTACTGTGTCTGGGAGGTGTTTAGAGACCTCCTAAGCTTGTCAGGCAGGTGTGAGCTTAACTGAGAGGCCACATCCAAAGGGTCAAACCACAAATTGTTTAGTCTCTGTGGCTTGTGCTGCTCAGAATACACAAGGAGGTTGTCAGTTCTACTGGGTTTTGTTTGTTAAATATGAATTCTCAGAAAATGCACCTCAAACCTTGAATTTTGCAAGAAAATCTCTTACCTCTTTTGTTTAAACAGGCCTTTGTTTAAGAATAAAGCTTCAGAGATGTTTGCCTTTTAGACATAAGGTAAAGTACCTTTTCTAGAACTTCCTTTAAACTACATGAGTGCATGCCAAGCTGTCTTTAAGAGGGTGTATGCTGCAGGGTCAAGTAACTTCCAAGCTGTGGGGTCTTTCTAGAGCTTGTCCTTTGCCTGTGGAAGGAGTGGATGTTGGAGCACAGTGTAGCACCTGAAGGGATCTGTGAATAACTTGGTTCTTTCCTTTACGAAAGACCATATATTGCAGCACTTGTGAATGCTGGGCTTCAGGGGGCTGCTTCACCTCAGCAGCTGTCATTTGGGTTCTTGCCTGATGGAAGAGGGTGGTTTCAAATCCAGTGTTTCAAAGAATTGAAGTGTTGGTGCTGCTCTGAAGTGGGGAAGGAGATTGTCTTGTGGCTGTTGCAGTGAAGTCTAAGCTCAGCTCGTGCCGTCAATCCCCTTCCAATGTCTGTGCACACTCGTTGCAGTGTGAATGACAGCACTGCATGTGTGCTGTGCAAGTTTGCCTTGCAGTAATGAATACCTTCAGCTGTTGATGTGTGCAGCTAACACTACTGCTCTCCCCTCCAGCTGGAAATCTACATAACTGAAGGTACACATTCCACCGAGGAAGACAGTAAGTGGAGCCTGTGCATGAGTGTGGCCTCACCCTGTGTCTCTGTGCCTTTGGGAAGTCCTTTCTTCCCCTACCTTCCAAACCTTTTCTAAATGAATACACTGTCAAGGCTTTAAAATGAAACAAGGAGAAATCCCCAGTATCTGTCTGCTGAGTAATTAACATGAGGAACTGCCTGACTGGTTGATCTCACCATCTTAACATCATCTTAACAAAAACACGTGTTTCGCAGTCAGTGTTTAAAACAAAACTTGGAGGATGTTGGAATTCTCTGAGCTGTGGCCCATCCCTGTCTGAAGGAGCTGTTACAGCCTTTGGCCAGGCAATGTCCCAGGAGTTTTTGTTCTTAAGCATTAGGTATCTTTGTGTGGCAAAAATCAGTTCTTTTGGTTCAGTGGCTAGAAATTGCACCTGGGCTACTAATTTGCCACAAATTTCACACTTCATTTCAAGACATGTCATTAGAGCATCTTACATGCTTTTCCTAAACTAGAAAAGTAACAAAAATGTTTGCTTCTGATGGTAGTTTTTGTGACTGAGCTTTCATTTCCTTTGTTCCCAATCCCCTATTAACCCCCTGACCTTTGACTTCTGGCTCTTGAGCACCCTCATGTTCTTGTTGTCTTATCACCCTTGTGTCTGGCACAAGCTGCTGCTTCTAGGCCACGCAACTTAAATGTCTGCCCTTCCAGTGCTCTATCAGCTCTTGTTCTGATTGCAATTTGAGGCATTATGCAAATAACATCTTCCACCTAAAGAGAAAGCTGAAGAGAAACTTGACACAATGTGCTGTCACTGTTCGTGTTCTCAGTCTCCAAACTGGCCATCCCTGCAGTGTGGCAAATCTTCCCTGCACTGATGTCTTGCATTTGTCAGTGTGTCAAGTACCACTGGGAACTGCTTCTGACTTGACTTCTCGTGGTGTTTTGCAGTCAACAAGCAAATCAACGACAAGGAGAGAGTAGCAGCCGCGATGGAGAACCCCAACTTGCGTGAAATCGTGGAGCAGTGTGTCACAGAGCCCGACTAGCAGCTGGGCAGCCACAGCTACCCTTTTGATACATTTCTTAAAGTATCTTTGTTAAAAAAAAGAGAAAATAATAATAATCAAGGCCTTGAGTTTAATACTTGAGTTCTTTCTATCTTCCACATCTTTTTTAAAAGGAATTGTTTATAAGATAGATGTAAATTATGACGAATTAGTCTTTAAAATAAAGTGAAGTGTATAGTGTTCTGAGTTGTAATTTCTGGTGTCCAGAGAACTATTTTATGATTAAAAGCAAAGCAACACACAGGCATTGCCTTCTGACAGACATTGTGATATAAATGCAGTTTTGAGAGGTGAATTTCTATGTTGTTTCAATCACTGCACTGTAAAAATAAAAGTTGATTCTTGTACTGAAATGGTGCTTTCTGAGCTCAGAGACTTCCTTTCTCTTCAGGCTTAGGTTTAGATTTCTGCTGGAGAAGGAAACATTTCACTCAACTTCCTTGTGGGTGAAGCTGAAATGAATTCAGAAAAAGAATTCGGAAGCAAAGGACTGGACTAGTGAAGGTAGATCCTTGCTGGGGCACTGTTCCTGCTACGTATTTGTGCTTTTCCGCCTGTTAAGTTCATGTTTCTGATTCTGGAGGTTTTGCTTTATCACTACCTGAGGGTAAAGTTTTCCTATGGGACAGATATTGCCAGCTTGATCCTGCTTTTTCCTAACAACTTCCCTGTAAGGTGGAAGGAGACAGATTCCTCCAGCCCTTCATCCCTCTGGTTCCCAGTGTCCTGTTTCTTGTTGCTGCTCCCTCTTTAATCTGACCTGGGGTGCCCCAGCTGGTGCAGCTTTACCGTTTTCTGACTGGGGAAGTTCCCCAGGGTTCGTTTCCGTCGCAGCTCTGGATGTGACCATGCACTTACCTTTTCCTGAAGAATCAGGCAGACGTTTCTCGCTCAGCTGCCCTCCTGGGGACCGATGTGCAGCACGTGCTGATGCTCCTGTTCAGCCACAGGAAGCCCTTGGTGGGACGTGTCTGATGGACTGTTGGGGTATCCCAGGGTGTGCTTTCTGGTCAGTCCATGGTAGTCCCCCCTACAGTGGTTCATGAGAGATTCAGTTCCTCTACGAAACAGGGATTCTCTGGTGGGCTTGTACGTGGTTACACGGGGAGAATTCCTGGGAGTTCCGTGCAAACATCTGTTGAGATTTCAGGGATTTGTAACCATTTTAATGATAACCCACATAAAGCTTCCTGGAGGCAGGGAAGGATTGAGTGGTCTCCAGCAATGCTGAACATTACACAGTGGGGTGGGGGGCGGAAGGAGGGTCATGTGGGCAGGGTTTTAGGTGCATGAGGGACACGGGATGTTTCTCCAGGCCCGGGAGGACAGGCACGTGTCCCCTGCCCTCTCTCGCTATCAGCAAGTGGTAGAATTAGCCCCTCGTGTTATTAGTATTTTGCGTTTACAATAAGGAGAAACAACTGCAGAGGGCAGCAGCAAACCAGTGACACCACAGCGAGTGACTGCTGCATCCTGCCCCGGCTCCCACTGCCCACCCTGGTCTGCACCCGAGTCCCTGCTCCCGGCACCTGCCTGGCACCTCCTGGGGCTGGGAACCACCGCGGGGATCCTGGAGAGGCTGGGAACAGGGTGGGGAGGGGGGGGCGCCGTGGGGGTGCGACGGTCTCTGTAAGGGCTTGTCCCTCTCTGCTTGTGCCCATCACAGAGGAGCCACATTTCACAGCGGGCTCCTGGGGCATGCGAAGGGGTTTACAGCAGCTTCTGGACAGGGCTCTAGTGGAAGGTGTCCCTGCCCGGGGCAGGGGTTGGAGCTGGATGAGCTTTAAGGTCCCTTCAACCCAAACCAGTCTGGGGTTGTGTGAGTCTCTGATTCTGGTTTTCCAGGCAGCACATCACAGACCTGAAGCATGGTTCCAGCCCCAGATCACCAGGCTGCAAGTCCAAAGGGTCTGTTTGTGCCCTCTCTTCCTGCTCACACCTGGGGGGCCCCCCCCGCCTGGATGGCAGCAGGGCTACGTGGGTGCATCATGTCTGCATAAGCTTTACGTGGGAGTGTAACTCACTCCCTAGAGCCAGCACGGAGCCGTGGCACGGAGAGATGGGGCTATTTTTAGCATATAGATATTTCTAAATATTTACAGGCAGTTGTCTGAGCTTTCCTACAGCTCGAATGCAGGTCAGCAGCTGCGGGTCCTGGGGGTGGGAGCAGGGGCTGTGTGAGCTCTGCCTGGGGCCCTGTGGGTCCTTCCTCTCCTTCCCTCCCTCGACACGCTGTGAAGCAGATTTATCTGCTTTCTCAACAGAAGTGGTTGCTCTGAGCGAGCAGAACGTGCCCTGCCTTTGTGTCGGCTGCATGGGCAGGGAATGAGGCAGCTCGCTGGTCTGCCCTTGCTTTCCTCCTGTTTGCTGCTGCTTTACTTCCCATGGGAACATCCCTCTGCTTGAGCCCAGAATGGCCCAGCCGCTCTTGCTGGGGTTCAGACCCCAAAGTGTGGGACAATGACTGTTCCCTGCCCGACGTCCCCACCCTGAGCTGCTGGCTGCCATCGGCTGGGGCCGGAGAAGGCCCAA
>NW_009914593.1:6478-9563 GCF_000696875.1 Nestor notabilis
CAGCCCAGCTCCTCACCTCCTTCCCTGCTGTCCTGCCTCTGCTTTCCTGACCCGCCAGGCTGTGCTTGTAAAACCTTTCTGTGTCACGCAGGGCTAGAGGGTGTAAGAACAAGGGAAATTGAACAAGAATGGATGTGCTGAGCTATTCCTGGTCTTTGCCTCCTGCTCCTGTGCTTGGGTCCACATCCCTCACCCATCATAGAATCATTTAGGTTGGAAAACACCTTTTACATCATCAAGTCCAACTGGTTGTTGCAGCTGATGAAGGACTGATGACCCCTCTGGCACTATGGGGATTAGAACACTCCAGATGAGATCATCTGGTCCAGACAGAAGCACTTGGGTAAGGGCTGAGGGCCTGCACAACACAGGTGCTCTGACAGGGTGACCCAGATCCTGCTGGAGATGCGGAAGCAGTTCAAGTGTTATTGTTAATATGAGACATAAACAACCTCCTCCATAAAATGCTGCTTCCCAACTAATGAGCCCACAGTTCCTTCCTGGCTCCAGCTCTGGAAATGTCTGGAGGTGACCAGGGAAGGCACAAGGTCTTTTTTCTAATCTGAAACCAAAGCTTCTAGCTCCTCTCAGATGACTAAATAGAAAGAACAACAAAAGACGAGCTAGAGGTAACTGCCCCAACCCCTTGTGCAGGTGCTGCCACACTGCAGTCAGGAGGCGTCCCAAAGTGTGAGCATCATCCTGGTGCTGATTGCTGGGATGCTGCTGCCAGTCACCATCTCCCTGTCACCCATCTCCCTGTCACCCAGCAGAGGTGGCTGTTTAAAATCTGTATAAATGTACATTCCTGCCTCAAAACCCAGCCCTGGGCACCAGTTAACCCAGCTGGAGAAGGCAACCAGGCTGCAAGAATACAATTCCCTGTAACCTCCCACAGCTCAGTGGAGAAACCAACTGTTTTTCAAACAGGCCAAGCAAAACCGAGCGGCCAAAGGTCGGGGAGACTTGGACACCCCCATTGCTCCAGCTCACAATGAGGGGAATCCCCCCTTTACTGTGTGCCAAATGAAGCATGTGAGCTCTGCAGCGCTGGTCTTCAATGGCTCTTTCTGAAGTAATGAACCAAAAGTATCTTAGAATGACAAAGTGAATGGTCCTGGTCACCACGCATCCTGTACCACTAATGAAGAGCATGATTTAGGGCTTCCCTTGTCTGGGCTCTCTGGGAGGTGCGGAGGGGAAGGCTCTGCTGGGGTCTCCGGTCAAACACACACGTGTTTTCAGCATGACCACATCACCACATGCTCTGTGCTGCAGAGACCTGGCCTGCTGTGCACACGCAGGTACTGCAGGAGATGCTCACCAGGACGGTTACCACTGCAATGAACTGTTTTGCAAAGCCATTGTAGGCAAGGACACAACACAGAGGCTGAAGCCTTTTGGTCCGGCAGCATTTACCCCATCCACCCAGCTCAGGTTTTAATCACACAACCCCCAGTTGCAAACCACAGCTTTCAATGATGCTCAGATGCAAACTGATTGCCCCTTTCTGCTGCAGCGAAGAGAGTAATCACCCCCCTGCTGCTGCCAGGGCCTGAACCGGCTGCACTTAACTGTGCTTTCAGGGAAAAATCCCCCAAGGAGAAGAGAAAGGCTGAAACCCTGCTATTCCCTTCAGTAACTGTTTAATTTAACACACCCGTGAGCTACAGCCATTAACCCCCCCACAGTTAGTGGCTGTCCCTTAGCACGAGCTGGGAGTGTGATGGAAGCATGGGACGGACGGAGCTGGTGCGAAGGAAAACGACTGAACACGGGCTCTTGAAGTGTACAAATTTACACCACGTTGGAAAGAAATAAAACACAAATGGTGAAGTAATGGCTTGTGTTTTGCATACAAATTACACACAGAATTTCCCATTCTGGGACTGAATGTTGTTCCTGGCAGCACCAGCAAAGAAACGCCCCCTGAGCTGCGGGCCCGATGCTGGGCTCCGGCTTTCAATACAACCAGGATTCCCCTCATGGACTCCCAGTTTTGGCCATTCTCATAACCTGAAGAGTAATAAGGAAAGGAATTCCTACCTACATGCTCCTGACCCTCCACTGGGGACCAACCCAAGAGCAAATCCTCCCTAAGACAGGGAGGGCTTAACACACAGCACTCCCGGTAAGAGCTGTGCTGGACGAATGCTGTTCCACATACAATATTGGATAATCTAGTTAAAAGAATCAGCTAATCTTAACAGAGATGAATCTATATAAGCAGGAAAAAGGGGTTTAGCTTGTAAGAACACAGAAAAACACCTTGAACAACCATTAAACTGCTACACTTTAACTGCATACAGAAATCCAGGCATGTGGGTGCTCTGCTGCTCACCAGTGGGGCAGAGCAGTGTTCCCCTCCTTCACAAACACACCCACTGTGGGACTCCAAACCCAGTTGTCATCTCACTCACGTCTTGGTGTCCCTGACCGTGTCCAGGCAAGGATACAGGCAACGGCTTCAGCAGAGAAAGCCACTGGTAGGGAGATGAGGGGATGGAGTCTCCGCACATACCACGAGCTCTGGCCTCGTGGGGGTAACTGAGCTGATGGTTGATTCCTCTGCTCTGTCTCCACATCTTAAATTACAGCTGTTTAGCTTCAGTGTGTAAACATTTTAATGCAAGTTACAGAAATGGGTTGTCAGCTTCAAGTTCCTTAAGGAATAGAGGCAGCGCTCTAACCCGCGCCATCGCCCTGCTGGTGGAGCGCCGGGTGCTCCTTCATACATACAAAATAAGAACACAAGTCAAGGGTTTCGTGCTGGCCTGCCAACACCATCGAGAGGCTGAGAGTGTCAAATGATAGCACCATGAGCATCGCTGAGAGGTCTCCCACAACTATTGCTGATTTCCCATCCCCAATACGTTTCCCACTGGTCACCCAGTGCAGCTTGACCCCAGCGGAGGGTCCCGGCTGCCCCGGCACCTCCCGTGGGACCAGTGGGACCCGCACACCCAGCCCACGCCAGCCCTTACTTTCAGACTGATGGTTGAGCACCATTAGTGTAGCACAGATAGAAGAGCCGAGCCCTTCCTGGGTTGGAGGAGCACCATGGGGCAGAGCCGCGGGTCCTGCT
>NW_009914594.1:0-297 GCF_000696875.1 Nestor notabilis
CGGCAAGTGGCTGTCCCTGTCAGAGAAGGGCATGAAAATACAGCAATGGTCTGGATTTGTAGTTAGTAAGGAGACAAGGAAAGCAAAACCAGGTTAGGAATGCCACGAGGAGTGACAATCCCAATTTCGAGTTTAAAAGCTGCTCCTTAAGGCTGATACTTCTTAAACTCCTGACTCTGCTGTTCAGCCAAACCAGATCCACTCAACATCTGAGGGACTTTTTTGGCTTTCTCGTATGTTTTATGATCTTTTACTGAATCCTTCTCCTTGGCTACGGTGGCGCTGGGGAGGGGGAGG
>NW_009914594.1:333-5779 GCF_000696875.1 Nestor notabilis
AGGTATGAATCAGCTTCTCCTTGGATGAAGACAGCACGGCTCTGGGGAGACCCGAGGGATGTTTTTATTCCCCCTGCTATCGTATAGCTCGTTTATTATTGTCTCTTCCATATGTTTTTGGACAGTGAATGATTTTCATGGTATTTAAAAGATACTGCTGGGAATAGTGCTGTCAGCACTCCAAGAACAACGAGGAAAGCCAAAAATAACTGTTTACTTTCAGTAATGACACACATGGGTCTCCCGTGGGGTGGGTTTTGTGCTTGGACTCTGGAATGAACCCACGGCTGCTTGAACCCTGGTGCATCAAATGGATGCTGGGTTGGCTGAGGGTAGACAGCTCACAGGGACAGGTTCTGCTTCACCCTGCACCCTGGAGGCCATCACTTTGTACCTCAGATGGTTCAGGTTTGCTCCTCGTCCTCCCTCTTGTTCCCATCCTGGGAGAGGGGCTGGACTGAGATGTCTTCTCCCAGTGGGAGTCCTGCTGACAGAGCCATGCATCAGATGTGAACCAGCAGGACAGTGGTGGCCCAGGTCCTCCCCATGAGCGTGCCCCGGGAGGTTACAAGGTGTGCTCCTGACCGCACTCGCTCCCTGTGTCTGCAGGGTTGGATTAACCCTGGTTGTCTTCTTGTGCAGTTCCTGAGCTACCTGAGTGCCTGTGACCGGCTGCTGAAGCAGGGCTACGAGGAAGGGCAGGTGGAAGAGGCCATGGAAATGTTCCAGTACTCGGAAAAAAAGGTGAGAGCAGGGCAGCACAGCACAGCCCTTTGTGCGTTGTCCTCCGGGATCGCTTTTCCAATGGGCTACATGCTCCCCTCCACCTCCATTGCCCCTCATCCAGCCTCCCAGCAGGTCAGATCTATTGCCCTGTACTCGCAGCAGAACCCCAGTCATCACAAGGAATCCCCAGGGAAGGACACCCACTCCATTGCTCTTCTCCATCCATTCTCTCACCCCACCGTGCAAGCATGATGCTCACGCAGCCCCTAAGCATGGATTCCCTCACTCCAAGCCCACCAGCACCTGCACTCGCTCCCTCCCTGCTCCCCTTTTGCAGTCACCCCCCAAGGAAAACCACCATGGTGGCATCCCAGGGTTTAGTCTTCATCATCAGTCTCCTCCTGAGGGCAGTGAAGGGCCAGGAGGGGTAGAACTGCTTGAAATGTGGGCTGGTGGTGGTTGACGTGATGCTGATGGCCACTCACTGCTCCCCAGGGCTGTGGCAGTAGGAGGGCGCCCGCGGCTCAGTGTCAGGCAGGGGGTTATGTACTGAGGACACGGCTCCGGGCGATGTCATGGTGCTGAGGCCCAACCTGAGCAAGGGGGGAGCAGGAAAAGTGAATTCCAGCTTGTGCTCACTGCCTTTAACCAGTGTCTCTATAATGCAGGCAAACACTTACATGGAATTCATGTTAAACTTTGTAAGGAGTAAGTGAAGCCAGAGCCTAACTTTGTTAACTATTTCTAATTTAAAAAGCTGATGTAAAGGCACATTTTTAAATGCTAGCAGTGTTATGTGTGCCCTCAGCCTGCTCTCAGTGTGCCCTTCACTGGTAATACAACCCGGCCAGGTCGCCTGGCTGCAGCCTTGTCACCCAACGCCGTTTCTGCTGTAACTATGGTAAATCCAGCCTTAACCCCCTGTGATAACATCTCTCCTTTCTCTTCCTTCTCCCTCCAGGCAGCTGAATTCTTGCATCTGTTATCTCAGTTCAACGATATGGGTTTCCAGCAAAATGAAATCAAAGAAGTTCTCCTGCTTTGTGGGAATCAGAGGGAGAAGGCACTGGAAGAGCTCGTGATGAAAGCCCAGTGACCAGCATCCTGGATCCAGCATCCTGGATCCCAGCCACAGCTTCCCTTCTCCAGTCTGGACCACAGAGGGCTCGGGTGGGTCAGCACACACTTACCCTTCTGCTGCTCCATGCCCACCCCAGCGGCACGGCTCGTGGACACAACCCTCCAAAGCACTCACTGGTGTCTCATCCTGGTTTATGGACATCCACCATAAGTGTGTGTGCCACTGTACTAAGGCAAAGGCTTTCTAACAGGAGTGTTCACCCATACATTTCCTCCCTTGATCATCTCAGATGTTCAGATTAGATGCAATAAGATCCAAACCACCTTCCACTTAGGTTTTGCAAACCCAAAGTACAGTTTTGTTCCTCCACGTGGGGTGATGGGTGCCGTGTTTTCAACTGTAATCAAATGTGGATTCTTTAAAGAGGCTGTAAATGAACAGAAGATACATAAAAACTGAAGGCTCCTGAAGAAACATTTATTGGTCCTTGCTTGGCAAGAGTCTCATCCAACTTAGCTATGGTTTAATACTGTAATTGCTATCCAGTCTGATCACGTTAGCTTCTCTTTTAAACCAGAAACTTGAGGAAAAGACACAATTCAATGAGGGTACAGAAAGAAACCAGGCTGCCCTTGCTGTAGAAATACAGGAAGTTTATCCAGTGTGATGAAAAGTGGCTTAGACAGGGGTTTGTGCTCAGGGAATTTCATGAAATCAGAACAGAGAGACTGGGAACAGCTTGGCTGCCCTTGTGCTCTACTTGAATCAGGAAAATTTAGGGGATGCTTCCCTAAACCGTGGAGACAGCGGCTCCAAATGAAGTTAAGCACAAATGTCAGGATCAGGAAATCTGGACGCCCAGGGGAATTTTTGCATGCAACTGAAGGGTGGAGAAAGGGAGATTCAGGTCACCTCATGGAATGTGTCTTTTGGCTTGGCAGTGGAACAGTGGACAGTGGTTTTTATGTAAAACTATATTGTTTTCCTGTGAATTGGACACAGATTTAATTGCTTCGAGTAAAGATGGTTGGAGGGGTTCTTCTGAGATGTGTTTGTGTCTTCTCCTGTGGAAATGCCAGCTGGCACAACCTAGCAGGGAAAATCCTGAATTAGTTGCATTAGTACCATTTTTCCTTTGTATTTTTCCAAACAGTCTCCCAGACCTCAAGCTAAAACACTGTGTCCCTTCTCCCTATGTCTTGAGGTAGGTGCAAACAGCAGCCGGAGGGTACAGCCTCCATGGCTGCCTTCATCCTTGCCTGGATGCAGCAAGGAAACTTGGCATCCCGATTGTGGGGGACTTGACCCATCCATACCCAAGGATGCTTTATTAGACCTTCTCTTTAATGGCACTGAAAAGGAAGATGTGGCACCTTGTATGGCCAAGGGAGATACTCTTGTGGAGCTCCCACCCCTGTTTTCCTTCCAGCTTTCCCTTGGTTATACAAGCTTTATTTTTGATATGACCCTTATAAGGAAAATCCATTCTAAGGCAGCTTTTCCTTGTGTTCATCCCTGCCAAGATGATGTCACCTTAGAAAAGAGACTTGCAAAAGGTTAAACTGTGATTAGATAGATCGCTTTGCCTCAATCTGTGGTCACTGGTGGAGTTAACGGCACAAAGATTGAAAGGGGAAGATAATGGTCCTGTGCTGTTTAATGTGTGATGCTGAGGGCTAAATTCTGGTGGTGTGAGGCACATTTGCTGTTGTGCCCAATCACTGTGCAAAGGCTGAGCAGCTTTCCTTAGGGATTTGCTTGGTCCTGGCTCATCGTTTTTATCCCCTGCTTGAAGAGGTAAGGACTGTGTCCTTTTCTTGCATTGCTTTCTGTATCATGGTTTGGATTGATGGATCCAGCAAATCACTCCTCTCTTGGGAGCATCCATGCCATACTCAGCAGTGCCTGCCAAGACCTGCTCTTTCTCCAGCTGCTACACTTAAAATCTTAAAACCTTTTACATTTTGTTGTATACCCCTGAACTGTCACAACAAACAGTGTGGAGGTGGGAGGTTGTATCATCGCTCGGTGGTGTTGGAGCTGGAGGGGGAGCCTGCCAAGTTCAGCTCTCGTGGGTTAGCCACAGGAGCCTGTCATAAATATTTTAGTAACACAATTATTTTAACTTCATTTTAATGGAGGGTTCAAGCTGTTCATTGAACTTGAAGTGGTTTTACAGCAGTGTGCTTCCATGTGCTGCTTGCAGCTAGGAGAAGACAGTGTGAAATGTTAATTGGCTTTGTCTGGGAAAGGAACAAGGATTTAACTTGATGGGCTTTCTGCTAATGGTCCACACGGGGATAGTAACACCGCTCAGCTCATGCTGCAGCACGGTGTAGAGGTGGGTGAGTTCCACCAGTGCCTTCTGCCTCCCTGTGCCACCATCGGACCTGCACCTCCACCGCTGCGGTCCCCATCCTGGGGATGACATGAGGTGGTGGCCTTGCCCTTGGCAGAGGGCAAACGGGGACAAGGCGCATCAAGGGGGTTCAGTCCGGACGTGGGCGCAAGCTGGGGCTTTCCTGTTTGTTGTGCTCTGTGGTTGTGTTGTGTGGGGTTTGTTCGCAAAGGAGGGAACTGTTTTGAAAGCGCTGAGAACTCGGCCCGGGTCAGAGCAGAGGTATTTGAGGCATCCCAGCTGGTGTTCCCGTCTGCTCCGTCTCAGCCGGGATGGCACAGACTGCCCAAAGCCTGCCCCATGGATGGGAAACCAGCTCGAGCCATGGTCCCCACGGGTGTCCCAGCAGTGCTGTGGTCACAGGTCTGTGTCCTCCAGCCAAACCCAGAGCTGGTGCTGAGGGCTAGCAGACTTCGGCACTTGGCAGTGGTATCTCCTGGGAGCAGCCCATCTGGTTGTGGATCTCTGCTAACAGGGAAGACCTCTGCAAGGCTGGCATCGCCATGCAATGCTGGTGTGCTCTCCTCTCTTTCACTTTTAGCACCCTCTGCATTTCCAAGGCTTGTTGTGTCCTCAAAAGACTGTGTCTTGGCTCAAAATGAGCACCACCACTTGCCCCAGCCACCCCGCTGGGTCTGTGCTGGGGCTCCGGACAAGCCCGGAGGAGCCCATAGCTGGGTAATGGACCTGGGGGGTGATGGATGGTTCCCAGGTCACCCCAAACCCCTCAGTGCATTAAGCACCGATGCCCAGGAGACCCTTTCCTTCACTTCCCCATCTCCCCTCCTCCTCCCAGGACCCCACTGTGCCCGGGAGCAGCCGTGGAGATCTCCCCAGGGAGCAGGGGCTGTGTGGGAACCGCGCTCCCACGAAGGGCTCTGAAACGGAGCCACAGCTGAAAAAGCATTCAGTGGGCAGGAGCGAGCCCTGACGCGGGTCCCGTGAGGAGGTGCTTCCTTCAGAAGGGGGGGAGGAAAAACCCAAACCCAACAGTAATGGAAAACACAGCGGGGTTATGGCTTTCCTTTTAATTCCAGGATAGAATGGATGATTTCCCACCGGAGCAGAGGAGGTGGGATGCTGCTCACCTTCAGCATGCGGTCAGAATAAATAAACCCTGTGTTTGCATCTCTGTGGTACCCATCCTCTGCAGAAGCCATGAAGCCCTGCACGTGGTTGGCTCGTGAGCCCACATCTGGTAGGACTTCACACACAGCCCATGCAGTGCGGGCAGGGGCAGG
>NW_009914594.1:5837-7331 GCF_000696875.1 Nestor notabilis
CAACGTGAAGCATCCCTGGGCCTGAGCACGGCCCCGCAGAGGAGAGGAGCCCTGAGGGAGCAGTGGGAGCAGAGCCAAGGCCACGCACAAGGAGAGCATCCTGACGTGGGATGGGGGCTCACCTACGTCGCGATCTTGTGGTCGCGCCTCGGCAGCCGCAGGAGGAAGGTCTGCAGGGAGCCGCTGCGTGGGAAACCTGCCCGCTCCTTCTTGAACTTCCAGGTCCCCTCTTCCACGGAGTAGAGGAGCGTCAGCATCTTGTTGACGGTGTAGATGGTGTCACCCTTGATGACGGCGGTGAACAGGGCTCCTTTGTTGTTCATGAACTGCCCGGGCAGGGCCGTCCACTGCCGCGACGTCAGGTTGAAGCAGTCAATGACACAACGCAAGAAGTCATCGGAGGGACCATTGCGCATCACATAGAGGTTGTCGCGATGGGCCACCATGCAGTGCCCGTAGCTCTGCTGCCGCTTGAGCTCCGTGATGGGAAGCCACGCGTCTTGCTGCGTCTCGTACTCGTAGATGATGGTGGTGTCCAGTGGCTTCCACAAGCAAACAAAGATCTGCCCCATGGCTTGGGCGCAGGGTGCCATCGCGCTCGGCTGGGGCAGGTCGGAGACGAACGTCCATGTGCTGGAGGCCAGGTCATACCTCTCCACAGACTTCAGTGAGATCTTCTCATACTCCCCACCGATGGCGTAGAGGAAGCCCTCATGGGCAACCAGCCTGGCGTCATAGCGCAGCTGATGGGGACTGGGGAACTCGCTCCATGTGTTGGTGTCAGCGTCATAGCAGAAGCTGCTCTCCACCACCTGCTTGCTGGCCCCATACACACCACCCACGATGTAGATCTTGTTATCCATGGTTGCCATGCCGGCTAGGAACGTGCTGGCGCTCAGCGGCAGGCAGGAGAGGGTCCTCCATGTGTTGGTCTCCTCATCCAGGTAGCAGATGGTCCTGGAGAGGTCCTCCAAGAACTCGAAGGTGGGTGTATGGGCTCCCACCGCCACGAAGGTGCTGGGTAGGAGGGATTCCACATAGGCCAGCAGGTCGGCAGGGAGGCAGTCCAGGTACTCCTCCAGCTCGGCGTAGCTGTCCCTGATGTAGAGCGCGGCGCAGTGGAAGAGGTCCAGGAGGCCGAATATGGCAGCGGCTTGGAACAGCAGGATGCAGTTGTCGGAGTTGATGGAATTGATCAAGAACTTGGCCAAGGGCTTCACCTGCAGGAAGGCGGCGCACTCGACTGCCTGGAAGGTCTCCTCACTGCCGAGGACGGGCCTCTCAGTGAAGAACCCGGCCGCGCTCAGCTCCCCCAGCCCGATCTCCTCCTGCGTGCTCTCCCTCATGCCCGAGCGGAACAGGGCACGGAAGTACTCACTGCTTTCCACCAGCAACGTCTTTTCCACGCAGAACGACTGCTCCTCCACCCGGATACGCACGTGCTGCGGGGGCCCTGCCTGGGAACCTTCCTCCTCCGGGGTCATCCTTGCCCAG
>NW_009914594.1:7587-7921 GCF_000696875.1 Nestor notabilis
AAATACCTTCAGCTAAAGATAGCCGAGCTCGTGACCGGGGCCTTCAACAGGCATCCACCGCGCTCAGCTGCACAGCACAGCAGGGTTCTGGTGTCACCGGACAGCGCGGGACACGGCCGGGATGCCCGGCTCTACCCCAGCTCATCCCATGGAGGATGCTCGGCAGAGCCGGGGTTTGTGCTCCCTGTTCTCAGGCATCCTCCTTGTGATGCTCTAAAGGGGAGCCATAAACCAGCCTGTGCTTCCTCTGGGGATCTGGGAGACCTTAGAGCAGCTCCGGTGCCTAAAGGGGCTGCAGGAAACCTGGAATGGGGCTTTGGACCAGGGATGTAGG
>NW_009914594.1:8083-9476 GCF_000696875.1 Nestor notabilis
CTTCTCTAGTGGAAGGTGTGCCTGCCCGGGGCAGGGGCTGGAGCTGGATGAGCTTTAAGGTCCCTTCCAACCCGAACCATCTTACGATTCTATGAGCTCGTGGTGAGGAAAATAAAGTGCAGCAACCTCTTCTCACCAAAAGCAGTCCAGCTGCAGGCAGAGACAACCCCCGCTGCGACTCACACAGGCCTTAACAGTGAATAAAAGTGTTATTTGTGGCACATCACTCATTTGTGTGCTATTCACAGCTTTCCCTGGCTAGAAACCCCATTTCACCCCTGCCATGTGGTGCCGAGGGGGGCCAGCAGCAGGGCTCACCCGGGGGGCTGCTCCTCAAGTCCCCCATTGTATAGTCCACCTATAGCCAGGGGTGAGTTCTGCTGCACAATTTCACCCCTGCTGAAGGTTTATTCTTTCCTCCCTCCTCAGCCGCTCATCCCAGCAGGCAGGAGCTCCTGGAGCACCGTGTGACAGCAAAGCCATCGCCCCAGGATCAGGCCCCAGCAGGCTCCCCGAATACCTCAGTTTAGAGGAGAAGGTGAGAGCTTTGCACTTGCGTTACCATCGTTGGTCCTTACTGGTACCCGGCTTGAAGTACCACATTTAGCTCCAGTTGCTTTCAAGCATCCTTGGCCTGTCCAAAGGGAGTCTGGGGGTCCCCAAAGGGGTTTTGCTTCCCACAGGGGAATGATCCCCATGATCCTCATCCTGGGGCTTGCAGGGACTTCCACACTCCCAGACTATTTTGGGAGGGTTTATAAATATCCTGCCTGCATTAACGGGCAATAATCCCACTGGAGTAGCAGCCCCGCATGGCCACGGATCTGCCTTCACCCCCGGCCCTGGCTGTGGCCCCCCATTGAAATCCCTTGGGGCTGGCGTGGGGGCTGTTTCCTGCATCCCGGGTGCTGAGCCCCATCCCAAATGGCTGTGATCACCATGACAACGCTGACTTCAGCCTCCACCACCTACTCAGGCTCGGAGCCCGCTGGGTGCCGGCTGATGGCTTCGTGCGGGCAGCGGTGAGTACTCCCCATGCTCCCCTTTTCCTTTTGGGATTGTGCCTTTTGGGTGGAAAAGGGGTTTTTTTCCCCCTCCTTGCAAAACCTCTGCCAGCAGCAGCAGGTCCCTGTGCTCTGGTGCACCCACAGGAGCTGTGCAGGGTGGATGCACAGGCAGCATCGCTCCTGGGTGCTGCTCTGCCTGCAGGAGGTGTCATGAGTGCACCGGCCTCAGCCGGGGAGGTGGGACCAGGCTCTGGCTTGCTGGGGACATGATGAGGTGCTGGGACACCATAAAGTGGTGGGACGCAGCAGGGAGGTTGGGCCATGGGAGGTGGTGGGACCCGGAGAGGGGGCCACTGAGAAGAGTCATGGTGTGTGCTGGGACCAGG
>NW_009914595.1:0-12394 GCF_000696875.1 Nestor notabilis
ATATTTTTATATATTTATATTTTGTAGATATTTTTATCAATGAAAATTTCCAAGATTTCTTACATATAAATGCAAATACTTAATTTTTTTTAGGAATTTTGCCTGTGCATAGGTTTGTATTTCAGGGGTTTTCTGGATTTTTTTTTTTTTTTTTTTAAACACTAAAAAAAAGCAAGGATGTATTTTCTGTGCTGCTGCTAGTAAAATAATTATCAGGGGTGATAAAAGAGGCTGCAGGAAGAAACTTCGGTGTAATACATATGTTGTGCCATACTTGGGTGAGTGAAAGGAGAGGACTTTGCTGCTTGCTAATACAGCGAGTCTCTTGCAGGTGACTTTTGAAAATATGGTGAGACTGGTTTACCATGTAAAACATTAAGTATAGGGTGGTTTGATTAGGTTGCTCAGTGTTTATCTGGCACCTCATGCAAGTATGAGGAGGATACATCCTGAAAAATGAGTGTAAAGGGAATTCTTTGTTTATATGGGAAAAATACAGATTTAAGTGAAGGAAAAGCTTTGGGTTCTGCATGAATCAGGCTGTACTCAGACCAAAGGGGTGACAAGAGGATAAAAGTGGAGAAAAAGCTATGTAATCTTCCTAGTGTGGTGTTTTGGGCTGTGTTTTGTGCTCTTGCAGCTCAGAAAGCTGAAGTGGACTTTCCGTTTCATCCCTGTGGACTCAGACAGAATATGGAAGACTTCACTTTAGAAGATATATTCTGGAGTTTAGCCACAAATCTTCAGGCTTAAACTAACATAGCTTTCAGGTTTATTAAAAGTTTCCTTAAAGCATTGAAACTCACTCTTTCATTGAAAGAGGAGCTCTGACCAAACCAGGGTCTGACTAAAACTGGTGGGCACAGTCTGTGTCAGTTATATGGGTTTGAATTCAGCCCCTAATTTGTAACACTTGGTAGTTTGGGGGAATTTGGAACAGATTTGGAGAAATTCTGAAGGCTCATTGTGCAGGGAGCTATGCAAAATAAAAGGCTCACCTCATCTCTAGCCAGCAGACGCAGTCATGCCTTGCAAAGCTCTGGTGTGCACACATTGGCCTAAGTACAGCAGCTGTGCCTTACTCTGAATCCCAGTCTTTATGTGGATCCCTTTCAGGCTTAGACATGGCAAAGGTTAAGGTGATTGGTGATACTGCTTGATGAAAGTGTAATATTTTTGGGTTTTCTTCATTCTTTTTGTTAGGAGACGGTTTTGCTCTTCTGGGGCTTTATGAATGCATATGGTATCTTTAGCAGTCAAGTCTATTCTTAGCAGTTGACTGCTTGTAGTGGTCATGTTTTTCTGTATGTTAAAGCAAGATTTCTGAGGTTACATTGCAATCCAGTGTACTCAAGATTGTGCTAAGGAGCTGGCTTGAAGTTTTATAAGTAAAATGCTAGTTATTGACTTTTTTTGTTAGATAGCCTAAATATCAATGCTATCAATTAAAACTGGAAAAAACACCGTGAGCTAAAGATTAGCTGAACTGAAACTAAAAATATTAGAAATAATTTGGCTACAAAGTAGATTTCCAGCTTCCATATTTGGAATTTGGGCTATTCTGATCAATATATCTGGTCTCCTGTCCACCTTTATTTTATCCTATCAATAAGATAAGCCTAAGACATCTTAGACTTGGATCTCTTTGGGACAGTTGTATTCCTGTTGCAGTTTCATCAAGTTGCTTGCACAGATGAGAGGAATACCTGTTTTTTCTTTCTGCTAGTGAACTTAATCCCTGGATGCACTGTTATTTGCATTGAGGAAAGCAGCAAAAGGTCATTGATCACACAAGAAATCATGTCTGATCATGACAGAGGATCAGTTTTACATATTACATATGCCTGTCATTTAGACTTGTTCAACTGACTTTGGTCCAACCTCTTTCCTTGTGTTTTATCTTAGCTTATACCTAAACTTAGCAGTCAAAAATGGCCAGAGGTGGCCAGTGTGTGTGATGCACTTTGGTGGAAAAACCTCATCTCCGAGATTCACTCCTCTCCAGCAGACTAGCACCACCACTCTGGTTGCCTTGCTTTTTAGCTTGATTTTTCAGTTTTTGCTTTTTGTCATCAGGGAAACAATTCTTTTGTTGGGTTAGTTAATGCTAATTTAGCTGACATACGGTTTTGACTTTTGGGAACTGAAAATAAACCTGTAGGCTCTTAACAGATATTTTTACAAATAGAAGGAAAGACAGACATGATTTTTAGCTGAGAGGGATTCCTTTAAAGGAGAATATTAGAGAGACGTGATTTTGCAAATGTATTGCACAACAATACACTAATTCTTTGCATGTATCCAGGGGCCTCAGCTCAAAGGTAACTGAAATTCTATACCATAATTGCATTCTTTCAAAATTGCAGCTATAAGAGACCATAGTTGTTCCCAGAAAAATGTTAAAAATGTGCGTGTTTCTGTACATACGTTGCATATGTTAGTATTCAGTCATAGATTACTTCATTAACCTTTGCTCTTCAGAAGCCTTGGAAAGGAAAAATATTTGAAGGAAAAAGAGATTGGGGGGAGCAAGTGAAGGGATTTCTTGAAAGGTCAAAATCTATCAAGTTAGATCCCCCTGCATGACCAAACAGCTCCTGCTCCATGTCTCCACAAAGAAACAAATAGGTGTTGCAGGTGCTGAAGAAGTGGAGATTGTTTCACTGCTTGTTCCTCATGTTTGCTTTCATGTATTTTATCATGCTCTTGCATTATTTGCTTATTCAGATTTTTTTCTGGTTCTTGAATGAAAGCTGTAGTAACAACTGACCCCCCAACCAAACCAAAAATCCAGATAAAATGTGTCTTTTTTTTTTTTTTAATCCATTCTTTTGCTTTAAAGACATTGGAACAAGGGTTACCTGGCTGACTTGAGATGCTTTTACCCTTGCTAGCTCATTAATAAGCCTAGTTTTGATTTAGCTGTAGCTGTTTGGGGTTTTTTTTTCTATTCTATCTACTTTTATTACATATTTTTGGTGTCCACCTGGTGACAATAATATAAGAATGAAGCTAATTTCACTCTCTACTCTGATACAATTTTGTAAGTGATTTCTCATGGCCAGGTTATAAGCCCTTGAAATATGGGAAACACTGACAGTATCTTATCAGTGTCTGCAGTAATGGGTGTTTCTCTAATGTAAACAAGTGGTGTTATTGGGTTCTCCTTTTCCACTCTCCTTGCTTTCTTGCAAAGGTGGTTTTATCATTCATTAGCTACAAAACCAGCATCTTTTTTGCTTAACCTGTGACAGGTTCCCCCCTGCCCTTTGAATCTGGAGTGGTACAGGACAGGGAAAATTTATGTTGTACTTGTTCCATCCTTTTTAGCTTATCCAGAAGACTTCACTGCTGTCTGATGCTTTTAGGTACTTGTATTCAGGGAGTGTGTAAATAAACACTTTCAGTCTAAGCCTCGAAGGAGACAGCCTTTAAAGAAAGTGTCATGATGGTGTAATTAAAAGAATGGTCATTTTAAGATGCTATATATATATATATAGGATGTTGTAATGACAGAATTAAACCTTTTTCCATGAAACTCTAAAAACCCTATAGCTTATATAACCCAGGGAAACACCCATTACAGTTATTTAAACTCTCTAAGGCTCATACTCTAAGCTGCAACAACATGGAGAGATGAGGGTAGAAGGAGCATGTGCTCGTCGTTTGGATGGTAATGCTGGGGCTACCCGTAAGCTTTTCCTGGAAAAGAGCTGGTATGAAGAGGTAAGAGGACAGAGGGGAGACAGGAGGAGCTGCAATCCATAGACAGGCAAGGGCGGTGCCTGGACTTCCTCCTTTGTGCTTTTTCCTGACTGTGTGAGTACCCCACAGAGTGGGAGCCACCTTTACTAATTGTGGGATGTTGCTTAGCTTCCTGTAAATACTGTTTTAATTGAAGTGCAACTGGGTATTCATGTGTGTTAAATAGTATTTTCTCTTAGAAAGCCTACCATGCACTATTATTAAGTGGCAGTACTTGTGGATTCCTCTTCTCCAGCTATTTCCTTTAGCTAAAAATGCAAAATTGTGCTGCCCTGAAGGGTTGTTTAGCAAGAGTTTTAATGAAATAATAGAAACATTGCACTCTAGTGATTTCCCCCATGCAGGGAAATGTCACAGTCCATTGGTCTTTCCCAGGAACATTACATGAAATTACACCTATTTGCATTACTCTGCTCAAGTACAATATTGTTAAGTAAATATTTGCACAAAAATGTGGCCATCCTGAGGTGTGAGCTGTCCTGCAAGGTAAATAATTAAAGCATGTGCTCTCTCGAGTAGCAGAAACCAGTGCTTGATACAGGTTTGATCATTTCACATGTCTCTTTACTAATCCATAACTGTCTTCTGCAATTATTTTCATCGTCCAGCCAAGCAAAGATAAAAGGTAGAACATGTCTCTTTCGCCTATTCCCAGGGAAACTCCATTATTCTTCAAGGGTCACGTGGCTGTGAAAGAGCCAATCTGAGTGGGAAGAGGCAGCCCATAAGGACGAGCTCAGTATGAGCAGAAAATGAAGTTGTTACCAGACAGCAAACTGCAGCCCTTGGTTCTTATGAATATTTGAATGAGTAACTAAAAACAGCTCAGTGGACTCTAAGCAACTGTGACAGCTGAAACTGCCTGGGAAACTGGCAGTCTACAAGGACCACGATGAAAAGATCAGCAGTCACATTTCTACTTGCACTGCTATAAGTATATTGTAAAACCTGAGCAGGTTCATAGTCGTCAAATATTGTTCAGGGGAAAAAAATCTCTTCTCCCCCTATGAATTTTCATAAGCAAGGTACTACAGAATCTGTCAGGAGATTCTGAATCCATTAAAATACAACGATTCCTAACAACCTACTCCAGGCAAGAGAATAGCCAAATTTTGTAGACATTGAAATATTGATGTTGCTTTTGCTTATACTCAGAAAATTTGCCCTAGTGAATCTTTCATTAATATCTTTCAGTTAGTTCTATGTGGAAAGAAAGATGATGAGAACAGTTTCCCTGAAGCTAAAATGTTCTGAATAATCTGAAACAAACCCTGAACAACCCAGTGATGTGGGGAAGAAGAACTGTAGAAAGCAAACTGACCAAAGACTGGCCTTTATTTTATAGCACTCAGAAAGATGTACAGTAATGAAAAGAACTTAAAAAAAAAAAAAAAAAGGAAAAGTCATTACACTGAAGTGCAATTTTGACACTGGCTTTTTTTTAATGTATGTTATAAAGCTGTGTTTAAAGTTGTGTTTAGCGTGATGTACCTGATCATATAGACCACAGCTAATGTGTCCTTTGCTGTGTAACAACCCAGTATTTAATAACATGAACATTCTTCACTCAGTTGTTTTCACTGGGACTGCTTACACAAGAGAAGGTTGCAGCTGGGGAAAAAAAAAAAAAGCTGGGAAAGTGACATCTTCCTCACATTTCTTATTGCTATTTCAAGCTTACACTGTAAACTTCTGACTTCAGAACCAGATGAATTGTTCAGATAAAATGAAACTGGCTTACTGCAAATGAATAGCAAAGAAAGAAGTATGCTTTTAAAATAGTAAGATGAAGAGCCTTTTTAACAAGAGCTGCACTTACATTTGTCAAATGGCACTTCATTCTGGCACTTGTGCCACTTGGTAGCAATGACTTGGTTTCAGTGTAACATCTGCAGTGCTGGAATACAGTACTTTGAAAAATTGTGGAGTTCCCACCAAAGGAGATCTGTCTAACCTGTTTTTAAATGTTCATCAAGAATGGTGGAGGAATAATTGATCCTGTAATAGTAAAGCACAGAGATTGACTGGCAGACCTCTTGAACTCCTGCCCAGACCTCCTTTCTATGAGCTCAGGAATTGGAGTTGAGTCATGTTTCTTAAGGGAGTGATGGCAGAGCAAACTGGAAGGCTTAGGTCTGATTCTACCTGTTCTGTCAATGCCATCAAGTAAACATTGTCCTTTCCCAGAAAATGTGGAATAAATCAAAATTCTGGCTACACGACTTAGCTACAGAACTGCATTAAAAATTCTCTGCACGTTTCTGCTTCAAATTTTGCATGTGATGATTTTTTTTTTTTTAAGCTTGTTCATTTGATCTTTTAATTTTGATTACATCACAAAAACTTTACCTGGTTGTGATTAACTGGCAGCATTTAGTTTGCATTTTGGTGTAGTTACTTAATTTTGTTGTGTATCGCATACAGAAGTCTTGAAACTATTTTCCCTGTGCCTTATATTTTTAGTAGTATTTAGTTCTGCAAATCTAATACAAGACATTGTGGACAAGGGGTAATGATTTTACAGGGAAGAAGAAAATGAGAAAAGAAAAAAGATGGCAGCAAAAAGAAAAGAGATCTCTCAAATGATTTGATTTATAGAGACCATGTCACTGTTTGGGCCCTTAGCATGACAAATGTATACAGGTCACTTTCTTGTCTCCTAATACTGTTGGGTAAGTAGAGAAACATCCTGTGCTTTTTAGGCTACAGTGATCTGCTCCTCTGCTCACATGTTGGTTTTGGACTGATGTTGTAGATGATTTCAAGGGTTTGTAATTTTGGCTATACCTTTATAAGCCAAAGTTCTTATTAAATACCACAGACAATAGGCTCAAGGAGGTCTAGAATGGAATAGGACTTGCCTGGAAAGACCTGTTTGTAATGCAGCAATATCCAAAAAAGAAATGAGCCAAACTGTTCTTGTGAAGGATGGCTGTGGTTCTTGTCTGTACTTGTCTTAGGTTCTTGATGCCATGTGGAATGTTACAAGAAAGTGTTATTTATCCACAAGAGCTGAGAGGTTGGAAAGCTCTGGCTCAGTGCAGAGGCAGGAGATGCCGATGGGCATCCTGAAGACCTGATTTCCCCCGGGAAAAGGAAGGGGCAAAGGCAGAAGTGTGATGACCGTTTCCCAAGGATGTTCCTGACCTTCTGCTTCCCACCACAGCCAAGAAGTCTGAGTCAGCAGCTCAGGGCTGCTAGTCAGGGTTACTGTGTTTCCAGTTCTTTTTGTTCCTGTCTTGTTTCTGACAGCTGACTTGTTGGTGAGCCCCCTTCTCTGGAGGCAGGCTCAATGAGGTCCAGAGACAGCTCTCTCTCCAAGTTTAAATGTGTGCCATTTAAACTTAGAGGTGCAAGGAATAGGCCCAGCAACAACACACATCATCTGGTGTGGGTGGGTAGGAAGACACTGCCTTTAAGTGTTGTATGACTAAGAATCCATGGTCTGAGACATGATGAATGTGGGAACGCGAGGAACTGAAACGCTTTGTGGCTATGTGCTGGCACATATGTGTAGCAGAGGCTGAGTCCAGATTTCACAGTATAATTTGCCAGTGTCATTTTCTGTTTAAAGGGATACAAATTGTCTTGCTTCCTTGTATTACTCTCATACTTGTATCTTCATGGCAAGGCATAATGAAGAGTTATGATTCAGATAGTGGCATGTTCACAAGCAAAGGGATTTGTTTATCTGGCTGCTACCTAATATTCTCAAGTCCTCTAGTTCTTCTTTCTACTCTCCTTGCCTTTGATTTTAGTATGAAAAATAAGTAAATGTGAATGTTGGCGTAAGTTCTGCCCTGCAGTTAGGATCTATTAAGCCTCAGGAAAAAGAGTCAATAAAAAGATTGATCGGATGATTCCCATTTTATTTCTGTGTGTAAAGCAATAATTTCATCAAATGATAGACATGGCTATTAGGTTTCCTACGTGAGAATAAGAAAAAGATAAAAACCAGAGATTATTTCTTGTCCAGCCTGCATTTTGCTTAATGCAAATACTCTGAAAGCAGAATGTTTAACAGCATTGCCATTCTGTCTGGGTCTGTAAACAGCCCACCTGGCCATCAATCTTCTCTTCTCCAGAGACACTATATGAAGCTGAATCTGGTGGCTTGAATGATCCTGTGCAAGAAAACCTCTGTAGTTCTTTTGATTCTTCTGAAATCCATCCCTTCTCCAAGCCTGGAAAAATCAATCTCTGTAAAAAAACCCAAGAATCATTTGTTAAAGTGGTGATACAAGTTTTTGAAAACTACCCAACATCACTGTTGCATTTTTATGTAGAGATTCTTCTCTCTGTTAAAAGCAGCAAATTATTCAGTTAACCAGCTCTGGATCATTTCTTTTATCAGTATTGATGTTGCTGCCTGTGTGGAGCAAAGCACCCCCAAAGAGACTACTTTCTCTATTCACATCCACTGTATCAATTCTGACCCAAGTTAAAAACTCCTTAAAGAATTGGGGAAGATATATATTCCTGGCTTTTATCTGCTCAACTATCTTTCAACATCTCGTTTACTTTAACTATGTCAACCTAAGCACAACAGGTGCAGGTATGGGTTAGCTGCATGTACGCTTTGATGGATGAAGACTGAAACGATACACCAGCAAGGGCTTGATCCATTTACAGATACCTCTGTGATATGAGGAGTTGTAAAGTGAGAGTTATGATGTGTAGTGAAGATGAGCTCGATAGGGGAGCCATAGAGGTACTGAATATTGTGTTGTCTCCTTATTCAGGCACATAAAAAGTGTCTTTCCTTCAGCATTGCTCAGACTAGGTGAAAAAATCACAGATTCCAGAGCTTTCCTGAGTTTCCTGTAAGGCAGAAGTGTGCTAAGTACACAGGTAAACATCTGCGACAAATTAGAAAGTATATGAAACAATTTGGCTTGTTGTTGTTCTGTTTTCTAGCATTTTGGACAGCAAAGGAAGTTCTACTTTAATCTTGGTGCTCTCCCACTCTCACCTCTCCATTAGTGATACTCAGTTTCCCACCAGGAGGTTGCAGGCAATGTTGATCAGAGGCTGTGGCTTCACAAGCTGTAGCAGCAACAACAAATTGGTCCTTAAAAATAGTCTTTGTTTCTGTTTCATGTGGTTTTTTTTTTAGGAAAAGAACTCTTTATTTTGTTCCTTCCCCAGTAAATCAATGCACAGACTGAAGCTAGTTGCTATGCACACAGATATCTGAACCTGCACCTAACAAGAGGCTTTCTTCCACGAGCAACTTTCATTTAACCATGAAAGTAAAGTACTGCTCCTGAGATCTCAGTGTCTTTCCTTAGCATTCTGCTCAAGAAGGGTCTGTTTGGGTGCACATTAGTGACCCCTTTACTTTCAAAGAAAAAGAATAAGGATTTGTATCCTGCTCTCCACTGGGGAAACATTTCAGCACTTACCAGTGACTCTGGAAGTCATTTTCTTTGAGATTTTCTTGGCTTTGTACACAAAAAAGAAGATCTGAAAACTGTTTCACTGCTACTCTTCCCCCCACCCCAATAGGAGACAACAGCTTGTTTCCTTTTGTTATCCTCTTACTAAATTCTGGAAGACTTTTTTTTTTTTTTCTAGCCAACAAGAGGAAGCTTTTCTTCTTTTTCCATGGTTCTTCATATACAGTGGGGATTTCTGTTACAATGCAGTATATACTTGCCAGTTTACAATACTTGATTGTTCTTTGAGTATATAATAGACTGGGAGAGGAGGGGGAGAATTTCTAGTTTCTTGCTTTTAATTTCTATTTGAAGTAGTAGTCTAAAAAAGACAAAAATAAAATGGGTTCTTTGACTGGGAAAATGAAATTACTGTCTTCCATAGAAATCAGTCACTCAAGCCTTGAGTCTGAAGCAGTGTGAGACTAATTAGATGAGATGATGTAACAAGATGCTTATATTGTAAATCTAAACAGTTTGCTTTCTACAGATTTTTTGTTTTTTATTTTCAAACAAAATAGCCAAAAAAAACCCAGTTTTGTTTTGTCCTCTTCTGTTATCTACAAGGAAATTCTGTTCAATAAAGGGCATTTGCCAAAGCTGTTCTTTGCTGGTTTTTAGGGACCTGTTCAGAGTCCCCTGAGTGTTAATTGCGGCAGTCTTCATAGACATTAAAAACAGACCATGAACAATGTAAACCCCAAACACGTTCTATGGAAATCTCTGCTATGATTAAAATTCTCAAGGAATGTTTGGATCTATGATCTCTTCTGAGGATAAAAGACAGTCTGGTCCATTTAAAAAGGAAATTAGGTCATAGTCTTGAATGGCAGCTTTCTGGAATACTGAAAATATCTTTATTTTGAATGTGAATATATGGCTTTTAGGGCGCTTTTGTCTTTTTCTTCTACATTGGAATTATTGCATGATAGTGTTACTGAAGACATCTGGGAGGGGAAATCATTCCATGAGAAGCTGTGTAGCAGTGGAAAGTGAATAACCTGAGGCAAAACAAGAAAGAAATCGGAACAAGTTCAGGTCTGGGATTATTACTTTGGGAATTAACAGCGGAGAGCCAGGCAATAGTAAGGTGAAAGCAGGCTAAATACTTAAGAGCTGCAGTCAGACCAAACAAAAAGACTTGTAGAAACATGGCAGTCCTGGCACGTTAATCAAGTTTTTGCCAGGAGTGATGAAGTGCTTGTGTAGGAATGATAAAGAAATTTATATTTTATACTATGTATGCAAAAAAATGAAGCTGGTTTAACACTTGGCTTAAAATCTGATCCAGTTAAACTGGCATGGATCCCTAATGTCAGTGCATTTAAATACCTTAGCTTGTTCTGGCAAACAAATCTAAGCTTGTTTCAATCCTGTTTATGTGCATCCATGTTTACACAAGTTAACTAGTTTGGCACTTAAATTACTGGGCTAAATGAATGCAATCCTGCTGGTAAAGCTCTGTTGTAAATACAACAGATCTGCCAATTTCAGCTCTAGAAAGTAAGCCTGATGGTTTAAACTTCTGTTTTACATGATACTGAAAGATGCCTACGTTCACACATTGGGCTTCTCAGGAATGTGATGTTGCAAGGTGTTTCACTTTGTCTGCTCTCTGTCCTGAGTAGATCTAGGGCAACTGCTAGGTCAGTCTTGTTCCAGATCTGTACAGACCTACCATCAGTCTGACAAGGTACCACCAGGCTGTGTTCTTCAGCCTTCTCCAGCAACAGAACTGTAGCAGGGTCACATGTCTGTACTGCTGCCTCTAATCCAGGTGTCTGTTGTGTAGTATAAGAGATACTGGTTCTCATCCGGTACAGTGCATTGCTCTTCCCACTCTCACACAGATGTGGAAAACGAACATGAGGTGGCCTTCCTTATCACACTTCTATGTAGGAGGCGAAGATCAGACTTAATCCAAAATTGTGTAGCAAGGAGATATACTTTCTAATGATGAGTGCCAGTAGAGGCATCCAGCCATTGCCCTCTCCGTAGCTGCATCGCATATGAAGAGCTGTAAGAATGAAACACTGCCTTACCCTTTAGCAATTTCTAGTTGTAAGAAAAGTGGGTTTCTTCAAAAGAAGAAATTTAACTAGTGCCTTTACATCAAAACCTAGAGGCCTTCAAGTGTCAAGGTTTAGGGCATTTGGAAATGTAAGTTACTTGGAATCTGGACTGTGAACAGTTCATATTGGATGTAATGTCACCAGCTGTGCAGTGCACAGTGCACTGGAACTTCATGCTGTGAACCAGCAACACAAGTAACAGGAGATACTTACATCTGCCACATAAGGGGCATGATGTGGTCAGTGAACCAAAGGGAGAAATTCTGTCTGTACAGTCTGTGCCCATCTGTAAGCACTGTCATTCTTGATCAAAGGGCTGAATTTTCTCCCTTCAAAGGCTTTCTCATGTCAAAAGCAGAAGTCATGCCAAAATAGCATGTCCTGGTTTATGTATTTTAATAATCTCAATAATGAAAAAAATCAGGCCAGCAGGGTAGTTTGTGACAATCATCTGTATATATGACTCAGTATTACTCACCAAGTGTTTGAATCTAATCTTCAATGCCTTCCTTTTAAGTGTGGATATCTTAAGTATGACTATGGAACTGCTATTTATTGTATTTTCACTCCTTCGACTCCAGTATCATGTGAATACGAACTGCAGCTTTTGAAATTGTTCCTCTTTTATCACTTACTGTTCATTGATTTATTTCTTACTGCAATTGCAGATGCACTGTTCTGTCTTTTTGAACATTAGTTCTCTGTAGGGAGAATGAGGAAGGTAGGAAAATGTGACATTAGGTTTAATTTGGAATATTCTCGCAGTGACTTAGTCTTTCAGCAGCATTGCCGAGTACCCGCTGAAGCAGTGCTAAGCTTTGTACATGTAATGGGAAGCCAGCAAGCAGCTTACAAGATGTTTGTTTGCATTCTACTCTAAGCAGCTGTAAATAAACATCTTGCAACAAGATCATGTTTTTGTCTTTAATCCAGGAAGGAGGAGAAGGATTCAAGCTGTCTTCTTCAGGCTGCTTTTATGATATATGATATAGCCTTAAGTAATGTACTGTTACACGTGTCTAGGAACAGACCAGAGCATGTGCTCCTTGTATCCTTTCTGCTTTCTTGCAACTTCAATTCCTTCCAGAAACCCCAAGAACTCCTCGCCTTGTTCTGGGA
>NW_009914595.1:12425-32988 GCF_000696875.1 Nestor notabilis
TTCTTTCCTTTTTGGATCAAGATTCTCTTTTATGTGACCTGACTTGATGTTAAGGAAGAAGATGTGTCCAAGGGCCCCCTGTTGCCAAGTCTTTGCCAAACCCCATCTGTGCCTACTTGCAGGGCAGAGCTCTTGGCAACCAGCCCTACCAACTTTCTTTTCTTCCTGCTGCTAGTCTAAAAGCCAAAACACAAAGGGAAGGGATCACATTTTTCTTACCTTTTTACCACTTTTTAGATCACATTGGGATTTCTTACCCTTATCACACTTCTGTGATAAGCCAGCATCACTGAAAAAACTTAAGAGCTGCAAAATCAGCCATAGTTGGTATTAGGTATAACTAGGTATAACTTACACAGTGATGTTCATTCCCTTTGCTTTTCACTTGCCTCCTATCCCCAGGGTAAGGGAAGTGACATTCGCGAAAAAAAAAAGTCAGGTCAAAACTGCTCAATTTTCCACCAGAGCTAAACTTGGCTGCGCAAGTCCTGAAGGACGGGTGTCTACTTTCTAGAAAACAAATGATATATTGATTTCCTATTAAAAGAGAGCACTGACAGGAACTTTCAAAGCAAAAGCCTTCTTTCAGCACAGCATTTAAATGTGTAACTGCTTAAATGGTGCATGGTCTTAAGTGCCCTGCTGGAACAGCTCTTCAGTGCCTGGCTTTGAATCCCTGTGTCAGCCTTGCCCCAGCCCTCACCTGGGCTTTGCCCTGCGCTCGGAGGTGCACAGGGGTCACCTCACACACAGGTAACACACATTTTGCATCCCTGGGCACTGCTGAGATTCTGAATTTCTGAAGAGTGTCAGACTCCATTGAGGGTTTTCTTCCCTTTCGCTATTTTCTTTTCCCTTCTTCTCTGCCAGTCACATACAGTGTGAACTTCAAGATTCGTTTCAAGTCTTCCTCCATTTTGCATTGTGTGAGGACAGGGAAGAGGTTAAGGAGGTTAAGCAAATAGGAGTAACACATTTTAGGGTTTTTAATTTCTTCCTCAGATGAGTAGCAGCAGTTGTGCTGTGCTTTCTCATTGGGATGGATATTTATATCTTGTGGTACGGTTTGTCTACTCCTATGTTTGCACATGTGCAGGTACAGCAGTCACTGCTAGTGTAATTGATGGTAATTTACTTGCTGTTCATCCTGGAACACAAAATGGGTGGCTTTACCTCTTCTTACTTTTGTTTTAATTTTTTTTTTAAGTTTGCTAAACTAGCACTGTCTTCTCTCAGCATTGATTCAGCTTACAACAGCGTTTCCTGAGTGACTTTGCCCCCTGCATTCCTCCCAGGTGATCCCTGCTGTGGATGCCTCTCCTCCCAGCCATTCGGGCGAGGGGCCAGTTCGTGGCAAGAGCTGATCCTTTTTGCCCTGGAGTGGAAGCATGATGTGCTGATATATAGTGATTCATGGAGAAAATATCTTTCAAGTACAGGAAATGAGGAGGCAAAATATCAATCTTTTCCAATCATGTTTGTCAAGAGCTGTAAGGATAAGAGGGAGATGATAAACTTTCAGGTATTTCTGATTTGAAAAATACCTGTAGGACTTGCTCCAAGCATATTGATATTTTACTTAAGATTCTCAGGAAGCTATAAAACACAGCAAAATGATGGCAATGAGATCCCAACAGTTTCTTAAATAGATGAAAGGATGCTTCAAAGTCTATTTGTTTAGCCAGTCTCTCTTTTCATCTTTGTTAATTGCTGAGAAGGATGAAGTAGCATTAGCATGCACAGCTTGTGAATTATAATCTTTAAAAGGAATTTTTTTTTAACCATAGTTGTTCACCTTAATCCTGCTTTCTTATGAATACTGCACATGTGTTTACTGACATACCTTAAAATTTATTGCCATAATAATAAAGACAAAGTAAATGAATAGGCTTGGAAGTTGTTTCATTAACCAAGGGGTCCTATTTTCAGACATCCATGTCTCCATTTTTCTTTTGTTTAAGCCTATTGTAATAAGCTATGTAACCTTGTCAATTGGGAATGCTATTAGAGTTCATGTAATAGTTCATTTGGAAACAATTTGATTCTTAAATTGTACAATTTTTGTACTGCTTTGTACTGTACTATCTGCAGTAATACTTGAAAAAACTGTGTCTTTAGTAATACAATTCAGCTTCTGAATTTCACATGTACAGCTAAAAAATCTTGTTTCTGATCCTTCAAGTATATTTGTGATAATCCTAATCTTTAAATTGGGACTGGGAGGAAAACTTTCAGGTTTGGGTATCTGTTTGTTTCTTCTTGGGGATGTGCTGGTGGATATGACAGGGAATTATAAATTTGCGTAGAACATTCATTCTTAAGATCTGAGTCATATAAAAAGCAGGTATTTTTTTTAAAGTAGCTTCTGTGGCTGTTCCAGGAAGAGTTAATGCATTCCTATCTCCAAAATAAAAGTATTTGTATTTAAGTCACATATTATAACCATGGCAAAATGTGCTTTGATAATCTGGCAGAATGTGGACTGCCACCAGTTTCCTGCTTTTGCTAGTGAGCTGCTTCCACTTATGTGCTGTACCACAAGCAGACCAAGCAGTGTGAGCATATATATATATATATGTGTGTGTGTGTATATACGTATAAAAGAACGTGATATGGCTGCATCACAGTGTTAGCCAATAGCATGATATCAGTTATATCCAAACTGTTATAATGTTATTTCTGATGTCTAAAATAAAGTGTGCATTCAGGCTTGGTCACCTTCAGAAATTGCAATACCAAATGGCAAGTAACTGACTGATGATGGTAATATTTTGAAGTCATTCTGTCAGATATACCAGTAAAAACTTGACGTAAAATTTGCAACTGGAAATGTGTCAGAATTGGTTTCTTAGAAGGTGTGTGTTCAACATGTGTGTTGCCAATCCATAGGAGAATTTACCTAGCCTCTCCCCATAGTGGCACTTTGGAAACAGCCAGGGTGGTATTATCAAAACAGAGATAAACCTTTAAAAAAAAAAAAGGGGGGGAATAGAAGGGGAGAATTAACAGAATTAACTGAGCTGTTGCTGTCTTTACACACACAGACACACAATTTTCCCAACCCTACTTAACCAAAAGCTGCCTGGAGCTGTAACATTCTGCACGTGTCAAGGGCATATCATTTTGGCTGCTTTACAAATAACACCTAAACCACCAGGAAAGTGATGGGAGGGCAGGGCTGTGTTCTCTGCTAAGCTGATTTTTTTGCTTTGAGTGCCTTCTAATTTTTATTATTTTTTTTTTTTTTAAGTGTCATCTAACCCTTGGTAGGTGGATAAGCAGGCATGTGGGTTGCTTCTCCAACAAGGCTATAGTAGCTTTTTTCCATCTGTACCTAAAGAATCATATTATTTGACCTAGATCTTTGCCTTTCATTGGTGGCCCCTCAAGCATTCTTAAAAATGCCTGTTTCCACCTTCCTTTGTACAGTGTCTGCCTTCCCGGGTTTTCTTCTGCATACAGAAGAGCCCAGTTTATAAAGATATAGAGCCTAGCGACTATAAAGGAGCTCCCTCTGCTAGTTTGTCATGCTTTAAAGGATTGTGGGCACCCTGAAGGGAAGATTAGTGGAAGATTGTCCAAATTGTCAGGGTTCTGAATTCTTTTTTAGCAACCATTTTCTTGTGTTGGCTTAGAAAAGAAAAAGGGAAGTCTGTGTATGGGGGAAGGTGATAAATGGGCAGCAGTGGCGACATTCCCTCTGTATAAGATGCTTATTGCAGGCCATGCAGAGCCCAGTTTCTCAATTCAAGACCTAAGTATCTGGCCCAGCCTCTTGAGCCCTAAAGCATGAGCTTTGAATATTTTGTGCTTAGTGCTTGCCTGGAACCTGAAACCAAACATTCAATGGGATCTTCTTTCTCAGTGCTGTCTGCTCCAGCTTTAATAAAATAAAATACGTTTTGTCTTCCATTGATTAAATGGGTGCTTTTTGGAGACACCTTATTTTGTCCTCCAGCTATGAATTGTTTTCTCCCTCTTGATAATCCAAACCAAAGTCTGTCCAGTTTCTCTTATTTTGCCCTCAACAGTTCTGCTCATTCCTGTCCTGTCCCCACAGAGATGCTTTGGCATGCCAAGGTGTAATGTTCACCCAATTAAGCTGAGTAACTGGTCAACAGAAGGGGAAGGGCCAGCTCCCTTTTATTAAGAGGAGGCTCCACTGCTTGCTGCTTGGGCTTTCAGGGGAACCTGGAGGGTTGCTCACAGTGCAAAAGCTGTAGTTAGCAGCAAACCCTGTCTCTGGGGGAAACAGCAGGTTTACTCACTGGTGATTTGCTCTTATGCCTCAAGGATGAAGTGATTGCAGCTTGTTACAATTCCTCTTGCTCTGTATAGTTCTTTTTGCCATCACTAGCATAGATCTCTGACTAACCCGCAGCTTGCAGTGACAGATGGGCGAGGATGAAGGCTGGTGCTGCTGCATCCAGGTATTTCTGTGCATTGCCATACAGCTCGTTCAAAGGAGACCTGACTCTTCCAGTGAGCAGTGGTCTCACGGTCACATATACTACACATATGGTCGACACATGCACTATGAATGTAATGCTTTTGGGACATGTCAGATCACTGCATTCACATGAATCATCCGTCCAGCACAGGCACAGTAAATCTACTGCTTCTGGACAGGCTCAGGTGTAATGCATGTGCTGGGTGCAGTTGATCTGCGTGTGTATTGTAGAAATGGCTGTGCTTTACAGCTCTGTGTCAGACCCTTGTGCAGGCCAGATGTCTAAAAGTCCCAACCAAATGTCAAACACTCAGATTTTACTGGATTAAAACTTTCCCTTGGGAAAGCTGGCTTTATGACAGGAGGTAATATATCAGTCATGGCTGTACTTTTGTGATCTTTGGTGTACTTGTGCAAAATTGAATCACAGATAAAGGAAAGCAAAACTGCAAATTTTAGGAGTTTCATAGGGTTCAGTAGTTATAAAAGAGTCAATCCTAGAAAAAAATATTGTAGGGCTGAACTGCAGGATGTTACTGCAAGTTTGGGGTTTTTTTGAGATTGCTACTGAGAAGTCACTGTCCCGGTAAGAGTTCTCTGAACTGACAGCTTCTGAGCTTGTACCCAGCACAGCTACCACACATCCTATTCAAATGCTGATTTATTTCAAGCATCGTTGCTTGTTACACTACAGACAGGAGTGTAACGTGATTTACTACTTGCCATTGTTGTAACGGGGTGGGAAGTTAGTGGTGCATAAACCTAGCTTTGGCCACCTGTGCAGGCAGGAGTATTTTTTTGTCTCCCTAGTCCCTTCCTGGGATCAGCAGAGAGAGTTATCCTTCTTTCCCTTGCACTCTCACCATGGTCACACTCACCCTGAATAAACTGGTGCAAGCCTATTCCTAGTCTGAACTGGAAGAAGTTCAGGTAAAATTTACTGCATTAGTATGTGTGATGCCTGGAAGAAGTGGAAAAGTATTCGTGGTTGAAGAAACTTGGGCCAATAGCCATGGGCCCTGCATTCACAGCCAAGCATAACCTTGATGAGTCTTTATACTTCCAGCAGCATCAGTATTATCTCAGGTGCATTTAACTGTACAGCAGCCACTATAATTTACAGTGGCTAAAAAAAACCACCAAACAACATATTTTTTTTAATTTAAACCCCAGCCACTATAATTTACAGTGGCTAGAAAACTCATCCAAACAACCTGTTTTGTGCTGAATCTTGTCAGGCTTTATACCTACAGGACATTATCTATTGTTACTTTATGTTGTTACTACCTGTGGGAGATGGAACTTCTAGGAATATATTTCTGGGTCACTAGATACTGCAAGGATACACAGGATTAGAGGGATAGCCAGCAATGTGTCTACAGGATCACTTGTTCCCAGTCTCAGTGGGTAATACATAGTTTCACCAAACACAGCAATAGTCAATATACTTACTAAACCATCTGTTCAGGACTGTTCAAATGGAGTTGGTTAAGTAATTATCCCCTAGGGGATGTTTATATTTTAGTGTATCTGCATGTCCTTTAGATCCTTAACCTTTAGACAGGTCCACATAGCCATGCCATGATTTATTTTCTTTGTATGGTCTTGACCTTCTCCTGACAGATTTAACATTACCTTCTGCAAGAATGTAGCTGATGCTAGAAAGGAATGACTATATACGAATTTCTGTACTTTCCAACTGCTGGTTTTACATGTAAGTTTTTGTAATCTCTGCTATTAAGCTATCAAATTCAGGCCTAATAATCCACTGAGGCTGAACAGGATTCATGCAATACTGTAATGTAAGAACTGTGGCTTGGGATAATATTATTCCAAATATGTTAACTTGCCTGCTTGCCTGCCTTTCCTTTCCATCTTCTGGCATTTCCATCTACTGGCGTTTTCTCTCAAGTCTTGAACAGCTGTAGAAATCAGGTTCTTAGCAAAGAAATTTTCTCCTTAGGAGCCTTGACCCCCTGTATTTGAAATCGAGGGAAGAAATCTTACAGAATGGAACAAGACACAAGAAAAAATAAAGTGGGATTTGGGTTAGTTTTGGGGTTTTTTTAATTGTTTCCTGTTAAATTAAGAGTGAAGCTTCCAATGGGTAAATTTAACTGGGCTCACAGTATCCAAATGCCCTACATTTCTACTAGAAATGCATCGCATACAGCAACTGCATTAGGTGGGCATAATGAAATGTGACTTGTGAGACTCCAGTCCTGGCGGCCTCAGAAAAAGGATACTGTGACTTGGAGAAGCATGAAGAATGGGTTAGTTTCCCTGCTTTAGAAGTGCTGATTCCTTACAGTTCACAGTTAAAGCACATACCATCAGGGCCGTGTGGGAACACTTGCCCCACTGCTGTCAGTGGTGTTCCTGTTCTTTGAGGAAAGAGAGTGCAGCACCCTTCAATGGGTGCTTCAAGTTTTCACCAGAGTAGTGAGGCAAAGGAAAATTGTGCTGTCAGTAGGACAACTTGGCAGATCTTACCTCTTTGTGTTTGCAAATAAGTGAGACCTCTTATGTATGTTTTAAATGAGCCTATGATTTATTTTCTAGGCTTCTAACTTGCTTTGTGCCTTCAACTTTTTAATCACAATAAAGGTTTGGTAGCTTTTAAATCCATATCTGTGGGTTGCTCAGAAAAAGTGAATCAGTTGTGATTATCTGTAATGTAGTCAGCACTTTAATGGTCAATCCCTGGTGCAAGACACTTTGTGCCTTCCATACAGAACTAAATTTTAACTATGTTTTAAAATGTTCATAAAAAGAGTGGTTATAAAACGCCTGATAGGGTATCCTTCTGTGTTCATAAGGAAGTTTCTAGTTATGTGCCTGTGCTGAAGGCAAATGTAACTGAGCCCCTGTTCTGCAGTGGATGTGCCTCGAGGCTGGGCAGCTTGCTTTTGGGAGATATTTCTAATAATCTTTGCCCTGTTTTCTACTCATGAAATGAAGGATAATGGTATTCTAGCCTATACTCTTTTATCTGTCCAGTAAGAGGGACAGCTCTCATGTTATGGGCTGGGGGCTGTCATGATTGCAGAAAAGAACAGCCAACTACTTCTGTAAGTTTTAAAATTCAAGCATTTGCTAACTATATGGAGGACTAAAAACGTCAAGAACTGCTGTTCACTTTCAGGTTTGTTTAGCGAAATGGAGATGGTTTGGTACTGGTAGAGATGTTGCCTGGTTCCCAGTTGCTATTTCTTACCAAAGAATATATAAATTCTCTAGTAGGATGATTTCTTGTCTGTATTCCCTGCCTTGCTCTCAGGAACAGTCTTTGTATGGTGAGACAGAAAAAGATGGTATTGTGATTGCTCTGTTGCATAGAAACTTCACGGGATTATAGTCTAAGAAGAAGGAGTATTTATTATGGCATCTTTTTCATCAGCAGATGTCACAGGAATGCACAAAGAAGGTCAACACCATTATCTCTTTTGCAGATAGAGAAACCGTCTCTGTAGTTGTTGCAGATGAGGAAGCTGTCTCGCCTTACAGACGTTGCCTGGAACCTACTCTGTAGCCTGTAACTGAATTTGAGCTTGCCTGAGAATTTATTCTTTTCTATTGCACCTTTGGAGCCCATTTAACCTTTTTTAAGAGATTATTTCTCCAACAGTAAATATGAAATATTATCACAGAGATCGCCACATCCTTTTTATTAATAACTTTTGAGTTTTATTGTTTGAAATGGAAGTGGTTTAATGAAGCTGCTCAAATCCTCGAAATGGGCAGTATTTTCCTACCAGTAGCCAATGATTAGAAATAGTGCTGCAGTGAGGTCTATGTACGTCCATCTTTTCTGAGTGATTTTCTCTTTCTCAACACAGAACTTAGTCTGGAAGAACTGTGGGGATTCTTTTTTTCATGTTTATCTGAGCTTTAAATGTCCAGCAGCTTCAGTGGAGAAGCTTTGGGGGGCAGGCAAATGATAGGAAATCCCACATCAGGCTACTCTCTGCCCATGAAGTCATGCTGAAACATGAGTCTGGAGCTTTTCTACTTTCAAGTGGTGATTTTTACACGACTTACTTGAAAACTGATGGTTTACTTAGGGTTGGCTTAAGACAGAGCACTTTAAATAGAGAGTAGGAGATGAGTAAGAAAAAGTGCAATTGGATATAAATATGGGTGTCAGGGTTAACCACATTTAGCATTTAAAGGACAAGTTTTGGAAGGAAAATTAACTTTCCTGCTTCAGGGTCCAACCTAGTCTTTGTTGCAAAGGTAGAAGTCCCCTGAGTAGCTGCATGACCTCACTTTTGCCTGATGCAGGCATTTATGCTTTCTCTTCTTGAAAATCTGCCTTTGATTTTGGGAGAAGAAAATATAAAATGAGAGAACCACCTGCTTCTCTGGTCCTTTCTGAAGCCACTTCTTTGTGCAGGTGTGTGTGGAGGGAAGGGAAGGAAAAATGCATATAGGTGTAAAATACATACAACCAGACCACCAGTTAGTGGCTCTAGTTTTGGTCTTTGTAGCTTAGTTCACCATCTGTAAAATGGTCTTTTTTTTTTTTTTTCCCCCCAGCTCTGTTAAGCATTCCACTAGGTTAAGGCATCTCTTCTGTGTACAAGGCTATGAAAGTACAGTTACATTTGTTATTTATCTGAGGAAGATATGTGTTCTCTCCCTGGAGTGGAAGTTGGAGTGAGGGAATCTCAAGGACTAGCTGTTTTTGGGGAGGAAGCGGAGGAGGCAGAAGCGGGGAATAAATCCAGGAACTAACTCAGGTTTTCTGTGTTCTAGTAAGGGATTCAAACCATGAATGATTTAAACTCATTAAATTTGAATCCATTCCAGATCTCAGCAAATTTTATGCTGTATTCCTCTCTTGCTCATTTAAGATAAACAATTAGTTTGCGACAGGAAGGTCTCTTCTGTCTGCTCTAAGGCTGCTGAAGGAGCCTTCACAGAGTTCATCCTTGGCAAAATGTCTCTGTTACCACCAATGCTGTTTATGTATCATGTTCCTGTTGCCTCCCTGTCTGCTGCCCCTTTGCCCTAGGAATGACCTGAGAGCAACTTTGATTTTAATAGCAAATGTGAAACAGCCTGTAAGGAGAGTTGGGTACTTTTGTAAGGAAAGTGCTGTGTCCTCACATTGCATCTAAAGGCTGACAGCCTTTTGAAAAGGTTAGCAAGCATCTCCTACTCATGCTCACAGGGAGTCTGCCAGATTAGATGTTTCTGTCATGGCATATTTCTAAAATCATAATGACTTTATTTAGCATTAATATGGATGCCTTGAACATTTCTATGGGACTTCCACTGTCAATTCAGCATTAAAGTGCCATTAAAGCAAAGTGTTACTGTAAGAAGCAGTATCTGCCAAACATTTCTCAGAAGAGCACTGTGCTTTACAAGATGGGTAAGCATTCACTCTTTTCCATTTTCACGTAGAAGTCAGAGCTAAGTCTTCTTATTGATTAGACAAAACAATAGAGATGTGTGAGAACTATTGGCAAGATGTTTTATGACAAGTGGCATATCAGTGCATATTAATTTGCTGTTCGTTGCACTGCAGTGTCCAAGGTGAATCTTCATAGGTATTCAGGAGAACATAAGGTGAAACTGCATGGGAATATAGGACTCTTCCTATATAAAACTGCCAAATAATTTAGACTGAAATGGTGAGTCCTGGCTATAAAACTGTACTGCAAAACTCTTCTAACAACTTCTAAGTGAACTGGATTTGATGCTTTTATGTAGCACTGACTATATCTTTGTTCTAAACTCCCTTTTCAAAAACAACATTACCAGTTAGGCACTAGTTGTACTAAAGCTAGTGGAGTTAGGGTCCTGTGTCACTTATGCAACTTCAGAATGCTTTAGTTGAAAAGATCAAAATGACCAAAGAGGGCTCATGTTTCCATAGGAATCTTCCGTATTCTGCATCACAGAACCTTATCCTGCAAAAGCAGTGTAATAAATCCTAAGATCTTTTTACAGCCCTCCTCCACTCTGTTCAGACGATTTACAACAGAAGTGGCCAACCGATAAAGACAGGGAAAAGTAAGCAATAACATCAGTGAGATTGTGAAATTGGCTGAATAAATAAATCCTGCTCTCTTTGTTTGTAATCCTGGTTTTATGAGCTTTGAGGTGTAGTGGTGCAATGCTTTCCAGCCTTTCTCTGCTTTGTTTTAAAATAAAAAATGGAATATCCCACCCCATAGCAATTCTATGAAACAAAAGCATGGGCTTGACAGCAAACAAGATGTGGAATTACAATAAAAGGCGTACAGTTGGAAAAAATGGGAATTGTTAAAATTATTTGCTCCCGCGAGAGATAGGAAATTGTAAGACTTCTCAATTTTTGAAACTGGAAATTTGAGAGAGGAAATCTGCACAGAGACCTCTGAATGACCCAAGTGAGGTGCTTGCCTGACTTGTAGAACTGAGACCTGCTCTGCCCAGTTTAGGCTGGGAGTTTGAACTCTGGATCTCTCTCATCCTAGCTTTTTGGCTAATTTGGCAAACTGCTCTTTTCTTTTGGGGAAAAAGTTTGAAAGGTCTCTGTTAAATCCGGTTGTGGGAAAGGAGTGTTTTGAAATCTTACTTTTGTGAGACAGGAAATCCCTTTCCTCCCTACCTGTAAGTGCCTGATGGGCCTGCTCTCTGCTGAGCTGATACATTGCAAGAATTGGAATGGGAATATCAGACAAAAGAGCCTCTCATGTTTTTGATAGCTCTGGAAATTTCATGTTTTCTGCCCTAGGATGAGTACTAAATGAGGTTCTTTTCTTATGCCACTACAGCATTCCTAAGGAAGATTCATGATTGGATTATGTTCCTAGGCATTATAAATCAGAACTAATGGCAGAGATAGGTTGATGGCTTGAAGTATGTGGAAAAATAAATCGGGCATTGAGAAGGCCTAGGGCTGAAAAGACATAAATATAGAATTTACCACTCCCCCCAAAGAAGGCATCAGACCTTCAGTTCTTAAAAAGTCACTTAAACAGGAAAAAACCCTGTTATAGATGGTCTTCACTCAAGTGATGGGAAAGTTGAAATCTGGGACAATACAAAACCCGTGTGAAGCTTTTGAAGAAGTAGAATTTCTGTGTTTCCTGAAAGATAGAGAGATATGTAACATGAAACTTTAATTTTGAAAGAGCATTAGGTTTTTCCAGGGAAAACATCAGAGGACATAAAAATCTTTGTCAATATCAGATTAGAATAAGGCATTAAAAAAAAAGCAAAGCTTACATTCAGTCTCACGGGGTTGGGCTGCCAGAGTTGAATGTCTCTATTTGGCCTTGATAATTGTTCTTTTATCCTTTGTGCGGTGTTGGTGTGTTTTCACCCATAGCCCGCTATGTCCCAGTCCTCTCAACTACCAGCTACCCTGGCTCAGTTCTCAGCTTTGTTCTCCTTTGTGAGTCAATCACAGTCTGTACAATCTCTGCTGAGGCAGTGACTCATCACCTGCATGTACTCCCTTTAAAATAAAGTATTTTTTTATAATACAGAAAAGATTAAAAAATACTTTTCAAAGTAATTCCAGACATATTTTCAGTCTATACAAGAAAAACAAACCAAAACAAAGAAACCCAAGGAAGGCTATCTACAGCTATATAACAATCTTTAGAAAGATAAAGAATATGTAAAACACTATTTAATGATTATATAGAATGAAAAATAATACTCCCAGAAGTAAATAAAAAATGAATTCCAAGTAGTTATTGACAAGAGCCTGTTTTGTTGTTCAATGTCATACTGTTTCTGATCTCATTTACATTGATGTTATAGCAAGTTCTATGAAGGGAATTGAGCTATTCTGAGGTGCAATTGCCACAGGCATAGATGTTGGTATAGCCATGAATGTGTTTTATTTGCCTCACCTGCAATGAAAGGTGTGCTTGCTCTGTTCCTCTGCTCTTTTGGATGCTTTTAGAAGAATCTACGCTTTTATTAGTGCTTGTGAATGAGAGTCTTCTGTTGATTTTATTGGAAGAAACATGATCTCTCTGATAATGAATAAAGATGGCAGAAGATAGATCATTTGAAACAGAGCAGTTTTCTTTTGGAGAATGCTGATCCCTAATGAATTAGTACAGTTTGGATATGAATGTGGGGGGAAAAAAAAAAGGTGATAGCCCCTCACTTGATAAACCCTCTTGTTTCTTTCCTGCTGTTACTCATGGGATGGTTTCCTTCCAGCCAACTGAGAAAAACTACTGAGAGAATAAGAAGTTTTAAAAAATGTTGTTTTCCCATATAAGGTATTCTGGGTTTTGGACCCAAGTACAGTTTTGCTTTTGACCAGTGACAAGGTCTGTTACTAATCATCACGTAAGCATTGTAACCAGTCTCAGACACTCCATGGCAGCCTTCCAATATCTGAAGGGGTACAAGAATGTATCTACATTGATGCTGGAGAGGGACTCTTCATCAGGGACTGTAGCGACAGGACAAGGGGAGATGGGTTTAAACTTAAACAGAGGAAGTTTAGATTAGATATAAGGAAGAAATTCTTTACAGTGAGGGTGATAAGGCACTGGAATGGGTTGCCCAAGGAAGTTGTGAATGCTCCATCCCTTGCAGTGTTCAAGGCCAGATTGGACAGAGCCATGGATGACATGATTTAATGTGAGATGTCCCTGCCCATGGCAGGGGGTTGGAACTAGGTGATCGCAAGGTCCTTTCCAACCCAAACCATTCTATGATTCTATGAATACAAATTTCCTGGAATATGGAAAGAGAAGCTGGCTCTTCCAGCCTTAATAGTGCTAACCTGTTCAACACTGTACCAAATCTAGGTGCCAACCAGCTGTAATCTTTACTGTGACACTTCCAGTGCAGTGCAGAGAACTTGTTAACGGCAGGGAAGCAGAGCTGGCCTGCTTTGCTGCTGCCTTTCTGGTCAGTCATTTTTTCCACTTCTGTTGTCTAGATAAATTGCATGGCTCATTTCAGAAGCCCTTCTCAAAATAATGCTTGTGGTAATGCTGGATTGAAAGTGTGTGTGTGGGTGGTACAAAAAAGAGCAAGGAGTACATACACAGGTTTTTATGATTCACAAGTTGCTTTTCTTAATCTCACAGTGGAAAATTACCCATGGTTGTGCTGTTCTTTGATTTCTTCAGCTGAGGTGGCTGTTTGTGAGTTGAATGAGAAAGGTGAGCTCAGTGTAGGAAAGAGGGAGAGAGGAAATTCTGTGTTTGTATAGCTTTGAACTACTGCATGCTTTATCCTGCTCCAGTATAGTCTGTATTTTTAGTAACTGGGGGCTTTATTGCCCTACTAATACCTAGAGATGCAGGTGCACTCTAGACCTGAATTGAGTCCAGTGATCTGTGCACCTTTTTGGAAAACCTGTAGCGTTTCACAACGGTCCCATTGACATTAATGAGTCATTTAGTGAAATAAACTTACATTCATTGTCTAAGTTGTTTGCTTTGGATAGAAGTAATTTAAGGACAGTGACCTGAAGAAGTTGGAGTTTCTCTTCAAGAACCAAATCCGTGGCACTGTTGTGGTAAATAATTCATGTAACATGAGGAGAATCCCCAGTTCTTTCAAATTGTTGACACCCTGTGAAAGCTGAATGCAGATACTAAAACTGGCAGAAATTCCTAGGTTCAGCATGTGTGTTTCACTGCTGAGCTTGATCTAGGAGTGTTACTACTTATAGGTAGGCTCTAAAAGATGGGAAAAGGCACAGAATTAGCATAGCCTTACACGAGTCTAACAGTATCCTCTAGATTTTATTTATTTATTAATGAGTGCTCTGTGTTTTGGAAAAGCATTTTACCAGATTTGGGAAATGGGTTCTATTCCCAGCTCTCCTGAAGTTCCATGTTGGAACTCGCAAGTCCACTACACCTCTATTTACTCACCTGTAAAAGGAGGAATGGTGATTTGCCTTTTTATTAGGTACTTTGAGACCTAGAATTGAAAACCCTTTGAGGAGTTTTCTTCTGGGATTTCTAAACAAGCTTTTTCATAAAGAAAAACAACTGCCTCCACAAAGAATAAATGTTTCTTGCTTTTACCATTTGTTACAGTGACACCTTAGAATGGTGTAATAAATATTCTTGTTTTCCAGTAATTATGTTTGTGTGTGTTGTGTATATTTCAGAGTCACAAAAACATTATTGGAAAGAGCAGGCTTTTCTCTTTTTGTAGTGATGGTGTGATAGCAAATTGTGCTTGCTTCTCCCAAAACTGACAATGGCAGGCAATTTGATGTTTCTGAGAGGCATGTCCTGACAAGTCCCACTGAAGTCAAGCAGAGCTATGCCCATGAACTATTGACTGAGAAACTGCCTGAAAGCCAGGGTGAGCTGCTGCTTATGCAAGCTTCATGGCCTTAGGAATTACTGGGGCGCAAGGCTGCCCAGCAGCATGGGCAGGGCGAGCATAGCCTAGGCCAGGAGGATGTTTCCTGTTTTCCTATTATTATTAATACTATCACTATAGTTATTTTATTCTGATCAGCCCTAACATCTGTGTGAAACAAAACCAACCGTGAACACCTGATGGCTGTAATGGAGCCACTAACCAGTCATCACAGTGGCACCAGTAATCCATTATGATAGACAGCATTTTTCTGATGGCCCTAAAATGTACAGAGCTGTCGATGTCATCTTGTACTCTTTCCAGGTACAGTACTTTAGGAATTAATCTGCCAGGAATCACAATTTTATTGGAGGGTGGGAATTTAATTATGATATTGATTATACATATGTATGTATACACTGCACAAATCGAAAAGCAGCTGCAAGGGAAGCTGGAGCTAACAGTTTTGCTTGCTGTTTACAAGACTGCTGGGTTGTTGGCATGATTGATTACTTTCACAATAGTCTTTCTGTGTTCCAGAGAGCATACCCTATATACAGAGAAATGACTGTTCCCTTAGGGAGTTCAATGCTCGTAATGCAGATGTCAAATAATTTCTATACTAAAAACTAAATAAAAGGCCTGAATGATTTTTATTAGTAGCTTCTATAATGGATTCACTGTCCTTTGAACCCAAACAATTTCAGCTTTAAGCACAAACCCCTAAAACTATATTTTATAAACTGAGAACTTTCTCTTCTGTATCTGATGACTTAAAAGTGTTGGGTTTTTTGTTCTTATTTTATCTCTATGAGACTAAAAAGCCTTCTTTTTAAGAACTCAAAAGAAGAGAAATAGATGGTTTAAGTGAAAGAGTTTTTTTATTATTATTATTTTGTTTTTTAGCTATTTATTGACTTGAAAACATATATCAGGTTTATTATTTTACTGCTGGAAAATTGCCAAGGAGAAAATGAACTACAAATGAGATAGATTATATATCACACTGTATAATTAAGACAACAAACATTCTACTGGAAAATATTTTATAGACTACTTATATAATGGAAAGTTCACAGCAGTCTAACAGAGACCACCTAATATGTCTTTTAATATGAATTCTACCAGAGATTTAAATTAAGGTTTGAACACTGGTGCTTTACAGTAATGATTACACCTGCCTACACAGCCTAATTTTGAAAGTCTATTATAATTCAGAATTAACCTAGTAGAAAAAGCCAACAGAGATTTGATGTGGTTCTTTCTCTTTTCTTTGCTATGTGAGCAGATCTCCCAGACACTGCTTTGGACTTCGTTCCTTGCTTTTTTTCTGTAATTTGTGATGAGTGGTTTATCATGTATTTTGATATTTGTCTGTTCTGTGATGATGAAACTGTTTAAGTTTCTGATTAAGATACTATTGAAAGATGGCAGGCAAAAATAAGAGCTTTATATTTACATGTATGTTCATTTTCAGCATGTGTGAAACACTTAGAATTGGGTGGAAACCTGTTCCTGCTTAAAAAACAAGGAATGTTACTACTGGCTTCACTGGGACTAGGAACATTACCTCCATGTGATGTTTTATTTCAGTGTTCCCATACAGTGCACCAGTTTTCACTACCATGTGCATTCTGTGGCTTTCTCTAGAGTTTCTGATCTTTGGCATGGAATCAACTCGGTTGGAAAAGAGACATTTAAGATCATCAAGTCCAACTATTACCCCAGAACTGCCAAGTCCACCCCTAAACTATGTCACTAAGGGCCTCATCTACATGATTTTTGAATGCTTCCAGGGATGGTGATTCCACCACTTCTCTGGGAAGCCTCTTCCAATAGCTGACTACCACTTAGCTTTATTTTTCTTTCAGGGCTTACCAGAGGAATGGTGTTCTTGTTGCATGTTTGTGCTCCCTTTTTAGTTGTGCGTGCAGACACCCAGTGTTTTGTGAATACAATTGATGGAATGAATTCTGTTTTCCCCTCACTTTGTGCAAGCTGGTGTTACTTCAGATGTTTCTGAGTGTTAATGAGAACTTGACTTTAAGCAAAACTATAGTCCAGAAAGGGAACCCACAAAAGACATGTCGTTTGTTTTTACTCTTTTCCATTTTCTGGCCACATTTGGTGGCAGTATTCTGCTCACTTTACTGGAAAATACAGCATGGAAAGAATTTGGATTTTAATAAAAAGGGTTAAAGAAACCCTTGTGCCTAGGTTTCCTGATTCTTGATGGTAACAAGACCTCTTTGACTGCTTTAAATCCATATAGACACACTAATGCATCTTGTATTTGTTGTAACAGAGATCTCTGGACTTGTTGGCTCCGAAGGGCTAATAAAAGTCTTTATATTAGCTTTAATTGTCAGGAGGGGAGAAAATGGCCCTAACATATTGAAAAGTGAATGCTGGCTTGGTACAGCTGGCTCCAGAAAGAGCTCCAAATAGAAACTTGGTTTCTTGACTGTCCTCTCAAGTACATGCTTATGCTGTTCTTTCCTCCTAGGCTGAGTGGGACCAGGTTGTTCAGGCTGATAAAAAAGAGAAGCAGCACAAGTTGTCTGGAGAGGCCAGTGCTCTGGGGAAGATGCGTGCCATGTGCTGGGTACTGTGGGCTTCAGGAAAGGAAGCAATAGAAATTTCAGCTGTGTGTCTGATGGGTACCCAGGCTAGATGTATGATGTTAAAAGCCATCTTCATTCCCACCAAGGTTTTCAGGCAATACACGTTAAATACAGAGCTCCCTCACATACTGTCTGAATTGACCCAGCTGCTTGAAAACTGGCTGCTGAAGATATTTGAAGCACTTTGTGACAGTTGTATGAGAAATTCTGGCATTCATGCTGGCCTGATGGCCATAGGGGTGCTGTTGCCATTTCTGATGGGGTCTTTCTAGTAAATGTTCTCTGGCCAGCCTGCTAATTGTATTGGAAAGCTCTGAATGTGATGCATGAAGTCGATTAAATGTAACATGTCTTTGAGAAATACTCGGAGATTAAATTCCCTTAAATAACACCAATGTTTTATTTGTGCTATTTATAAAAACTAATGAGAACTTGAAAAGACAGGGATTAAAAAGAATTATTTGTCTATTGGCAATTCCCAAGGCTAATCTGCTTCATCAGATGGAAATGTATATACCCAGGAAAGCTTTAATACACATCTATATTGATAAAGTTATTAAAAAATCAGGCCATTAAATCCTCTGGCATGGATAGCTGTTGGGTATTGAGGTTTCTTGAATCTTCTTTCTTTTTAACCCCCTCTTGCAAGACTGCTTGTAACACTGTCAGTAACAAAAAGGTAGGATGCTTCTTAGGCTTGTAGGAATTGGTATTGCCCTGCTGTATGCCCCATTACGTGGTTTCTCTGGTGGCTTCTTGGTCTGTTTTCTTGGCAGCTTTTCAGCTGCCTGATGTCATGTCAGGTAGCATCGCTGACAGGAATGGCAGGCTCTCCTCTGGCCACTCGACATGGGAATGAGTGGGGTCTCAGAAGTGGGACCTGTGGGTGCTTCAGGAGGCTAGGAAGGACAGAGCGAGACTTAGAAGGCACTCTGCATGTGGTCCTCTGCTAAATTGCTAGCAGCTCTCTCCACATAATAAATGTGCAAACTGTGTGTGCTTAAACTGCAGGGTGACACTTAGGGAAGGACAAATATCACATGAATACAATTAAATGCTAGTTACTGGTTATGTATCATCCTGGTTAGCTGCATAAAAACTCTTGAGATGAGGGAAAAGACATATTCAAGTGGCAGAGAGAGAGAAAGAAAGAAAAAGACCAATGTGGCTCAAGAATTGAATGAAAGTGAAGGGGGATGAATTGAAGATTATAATTAGAAAGCAAAGGAGCAGGCAGGTTCTCCAACCTCGGTGGAAAAGATGATTGACCTGAGCAGCAGGAGAAAAGAAGACGAAATATTGCTGACAGCTAAAACGCAGAAGCTATTACTTGAGAGACTGACCTCTAAAGGACAAGGGGGGAGGAATGTAAAAAACTCCCAACCAGTGAAACCTGCAGTGCTCATGCTGCAGCCAGGGAAGCTGGAGAAACAACATGTGAAAGCTAGAGTGTATTAAACAAAATTGCAAAGGCTATTAAGTACAGGCTGTTTCATGTGTTGTGCTGACACATACTTGTAATGCTTGTGCTTCCTTCCCTGTATTTATCGGAGGTTGTCAAAACGCACTTTATAGTATTTGGTAAAGGTGTTGAAGATGCAGGATGAGAATAGTAAGGCAAAGCAGAGGACAGTAAAGGGGATGGTATCTGCTATCTAAGGCCTCCTCCTCGCATGCTTACTTCCCCCATTCTTAGTTGGCCAAATCACTGTGTGAGGAACATTTGTTCAAGAAAAAACGTCATATGGTCACCAGGTATTTAATTCCTTCAAAATATCTTTCAGTGTTTAATAATAGAGTGTTTTGCTTTCTTGAAAATATAAAGTAAAAGGTCAGCTTTTTAGCCAGTGTAGGTGGGAATCATGCTGTAAAATCACGCTGGACAATGTGTTTCTTTCCTGATGTCTGAAGTACCCCTGGGAATCCTCAGGGCTTCCTGTAACCTCCGATTTAGTAGTGTGAAATGGTGTGAGTTTTCTGAAGAATGAGGCTGAATGATTTAGCTCACACCATTAGAGCCCTGCGACATGAGGTCGAAGGCTGAGCTCACACAGCTGGATATGAGCTGCTCTGTCTGTCAGGGGGCTGGGGTAGACACAGCCATACTCTGATAAGGGGCTGAGTGTTGCCTACCTTGCAGCCCTTGCCTCAATCTCTCCCTGTGGATTGCTGCCCTTTGTACCAGATCCAGACCATTTTTCAGCTATTTCATTCGAGAGCTCCCTCTCCCCTCTTCTGGTTGTGATAGTTTTTGGTTCTCTTAGAAATTACATATCATAAAAGACTGTTCTGATTATGACTCATTTTCAGCCTTCCTGCTTGTTTCATATTGCTTTTAGTCCTATTTCCTTTGTCCTTTCCTTTCCTAATCAAGATTTCTCTTACCTGAAAAGATGTCTCCTATAAACAGAACTGTACATTTATGTATCCAGTAAGGCACTTTAAAACAGATCTAGGCTGCAAATTCTAACAGTTGCAAATCCTAACTGTATTGCAATTTTAAGTGTTGCCTTCTGCTATTGAAAATTGGTCTCTTAAAAGGCCATGTGAATATCCAAGTGTGTAAAATAATTACTTGTCTTGTTAGAGTCTTTTTTTCAGGTAACGACTTAGATTCTAGTAATTAGGTCTTGATCACTGACATCTAGGCAATGGTGTCCCGTCCCTCTTCCCCCCCTGCCTTTTTTTAAAGTATAATCAAATAACTTGCATCCACCAGATGAAAACGTTATGGAAATTTCCCCAACCATGTATTCATCCAGGTGACTGGTCATGGAGGCATTCCAGAGTGGAGCACATGGACAGCATTCAAGATCACTATCGGCATATTGACTTCCTCAGGCCATGGTATTTGGAGGCCTAATGATGCAAGAAATCCTACTAGCTGCCTATTAAGTGCCAAAATACCTTTAAAACTCAAGCCACTAGTTAGTCCTGGTTTGAGCTTGTCTTTTAGCATGTCTCCTTCCCAAGATAACTCCGCATGTTTTTGATATAAAATCAGTTGCTTTGTTACCTAGATGCCTGTATGCCACCCCGAGTCTTGGGGTGGGTAATGCTCAAGAATCTTCAGCTGTGGTACAGTTTTTCCTTTTGCACAGGCATGGCCTTGATCCCTGTCCAGGATTAATTTTCATGTGGCAGCTACATCATTATTGTGAATAATGTTGACTGCTTTTAATGTGGGGGG
>NW_009914595.1:33019-115853 GCF_000696875.1 Nestor notabilis
GAGTTTTAATAAGGAGCATGGGACCTCCAGCCTTTGTGCACACCATCCTAGAGATGATCATCTGAAGGCTGCTGTGTTAGAATCACTCTGTTGGGATTCCAGTATATGAAATTATCCTAAAACTAAACAATAAAAGTGAAACACCTGGAAATGACAATGACTTTCCTACCCCTCCCCCCCCCCAATGAGGGATATTTGTGGGTAGCAGGATGTAATGTTTAAATCCTCACAGCCCTCTTATCTGTCTGCAGAAAACATATAGTGCAATCCCTGTGGCATTCCCCGTGGCTTCAGCTCAGCAAAGTATCTTGGCGTGTCCTGAATTTAAAATGTGGCTCCAGAAGGACTGCTCATATGCTTAATGTTACACAACGCATGTGATTATCTTGTTAGGAGATGGAGAGAAATATTAATCTGGCAAGACTGCAGACGCAAATGTATTGTCTTCACATGCAACCTGTGTGTAACCAGCACTAAACCAAACCCAGTGCTAACCCATGTCACGGAGACTTCCCCATTTTGTGCTGATCTGTTAGTTTCACAGAGATGCAAGATGGTGTGTTTCTTTTTTTCCTCTGATAAAAATATTTGAGTTCTGAAGTGAAACTACAAAGTGAGCAGCTATTATTTGTTCTTTGTGGAGGGCCTGTTTTCTTCATTAGCATTTGTCAGCTGGTAAATTATGCAGGTTTTTTTCTTCAGTCTCTCCTATTTTTTAGCCAGCCGCAATTATGCTAGCTGATTCCCGTGTAGACTTGTTTTCAGCTGCATTGCTTACATGCCTTTTTAATAGACTGTAATTTTTGTTAAGTAAGTTATGTCAGATTAACTACTTCCGATAAGATGCTGTATTATTCTTGGGTTTTCTTTTTCTCCCAGCTGGATGCACAGAATATGTTGCTGCTGACTTGCTTTCTCCTGCCTCCCTCTAGCTAAATGGCAATATGCCACTGCAGCAAAACTTCTGTTTCAGGATTCATTGGCTTTTTTTGTCGGCTAGTAATGAGGCTTTGAGGTAGCTCGCTGCTCCTGATTAGTGACAGAGTGCACAAAGAAAGGAGTAGTGCAAACCAGTCATTAACTCATAGTGAAAGCTTCAGCATTTAAGCTCATAAAGATGAGGAAAGACTCAAATCCTTTTCATTCAGATTGGACTGGTTTGGGGTGGGTTTTTTTTGGGGGGCACTTGCCTTGATGTGTGGAAATAACTGGTTCAAGTGTTGATTATACTCCTGTTCTTGCTGAGCTTATATTACCTTTGTGCTCCTGGTACCATTGCTCTGGTTTCTGCTGCAGACCTCATCGCTGGTCACATCACTGAGGGTTCAGTCCTGCTGACGTTGGAGCTGGGCTTTGTCACTTGGCTGATCACTTGTGGATGTGGTGGGCCTGGAATATCTCTGGGACTTGGACCAAGGGTGGAACTCATCTAGCACAGAAGAAGTGCATCCTGGGTGCAGCCCTGCCAACAGAAAGCTTATTGCTGCTGCATGTAGCCTCTGCGCCTTCTCTTTGTGGTGCAGGATGTGCATGGGCACCAGCACAGGGCTTGCATCTCTGAGGGTTTGAAACTTAGTAGAGTTCAGTGCTTGTTCAGGGCTGCAATTTCTCTTCTCTAGGCTGGCTGCCACTCCAGGCTGCAAAGTGTCCTGGAGGGCTCTGTGCTCATAGCTGTCTAAAGCAGCAAAGCTGTAGACCTAGTAAAGAAATCTCCAGCTATTACTCTTTGTTTCATTGCTTGAAGAGAAAATGAAAGTTCTGTACATCTCCACAGGTTGAAATAGCTTCTGTGCTAGAGCTTCGGCATAGCTCTTTACCCTTACAACAGAGTTCCCTTACCTCATGGATTTCAGTTTCAGGCACGGTGTTAATAGCTTTACCATGTTTTGTTGTTTTAATGCAGTATAGTGTATTATATTTCTGGGTGCTCATATGAAAGAGGATTGGCTGCAGGAAAGTGCTAATTTGTCTTGCAGTTTCTTTTAAATAAGTAAATAAAATGTGAAAATAGTGGTACTGTACACTGCAAATAATGGGCTGTTTTCTGCCCTGGTTTCATGCTGGAATGGATGTCATTTGTCAAGTGTGAGGATGATAGAATGAATCGTATAAGTCCTCTTAAATGTGATTTGCCACCTGCCTGATTGTTCAGAAGTGTATGCATGCTTAATTAATCTAATTAGTCAATGCATATATAAGAAGCAAATTTATAGGCTCTTTGTCATCTTAAATAAAGCATTTTTGTTTTCCTAGGATAAATAATTGATTATAGAGCTTAGTGCTAGACTGTAATCCAGGAGAGCTGGCTTCTTGCATAATAAAATAGAATTATGATGTTTCTTCCTTTTCCTTTTGGCTTCTCTTCAGAAAGAGATTTTATGGAAGGGGAACATCTGTACTGAAGGAACGTAAATTCCCTTCCAAAAGAAAAACAGAGCACACTAGATTCGACATCATGGGCATTTTCATGTGAGAGATGGTGCCTGCTTTGGCACAGATGCAAACTGCAACATGTGCATGATTATCCCTGAAGGTGAAATAATTAACATGCTGATATCATGATGAAAAAAACCCCCATGTCATGCTGAAAAACATGACAGAGTTCATGTAACGTGGATTTTTCCGCTTCCAAGGTTGGTCCACCGCTTAAGACAGTATTGTAAACACACCAAGGGACAACAGCTGTATCTTTCTGGTAGGAACAACGCTTCATATTCATACCAGTACAACACCATACAGTCAAACTGTAAATATTTGGATAGATGGACAATCTCAAGTTTATAAAATCACATTATCATTAGCTGCCCAAAAGTGGTGTGAGAAAGAATATCTGAATCAAAGGAGGTCCTGGAGCTCAAAGGGAGAACAGAAACTGCAGTTTTTAAATAGCTTTTTGTTATTGGTATGTGCCAGCCTGCACAGCAGCAACTTACCCAAGTCTTCAAACCTTGGCACGAGAAGGATGTCCTTCACCATGAGATGCTGCCACTAGCATATCTGTGAACTGCAGCTATTCTCTTGTAGTGATTTCTTTAGGGAGCTGGTATGACAATGAAGACCTTCCCTGGGTGGGGTGTTTGCTGCTGTCTGCTATTGGGAAGAATGGAATTTGGTGTGAAGATGGAAAGATAATTTACTGGCTGATTGTATATTTTAAACCAGTCTATAATATCCTGAGTGGAATAAATTCAGTATTTAAGTTTAGGTTTTTGATTTTTTTTTTTTTTTTTTTTTTGGTGGCTCTGTAAATAAAAATAGAATGTGAATTAAATGCATATTCTTTAATGAAAACTAGTAAGCTTCGGTTTCTGAAAACAATTCCTTCTGTAACTGTCAGGTGTAGTGCTGCTTACTGGCCTCCAGATCCCCAGGAAAACTCCTTGAACCTGATTATCCGTTGAAATACGTGGCTTGATGTTGCCAGGGCCAGTGAAATTATTAGGTTAATCACTGGCTGGAGCTGAAGGAGGATCAGGTCTGTTGCCTGGATGAATTTGTACTGCTGTAGTATTTACCACTGCTTTCTACAGCTCTCATCACAAATCCATGGCAGGTTTGACCACCAAAGCAGAATCTGTGGGGAGAGGATATTTAAAGACATTTATTTTGCTCGGTTGGCACACACAGATTAGTGCCCAATTCCTGCAAAGCAAATGAGTATGAAACTGCATAATTGATACATTAGAACCATGAAGATCACTGTGACTCCAGCTAGAAATGAAAAGCAGTCTCTTTCAAGGTGTTGTGGCCCTGTCCTAGTAATCCTGCTTCATTTAGTAAACTTTTTGATGGAATGTGATCAGAAAGGCAATCTGTTCCGGGGGCTTGGCTCCTGAGCACTGGGGTCAGTCCAATGGGCTCACTTGTTTGTCTCATTAGTGTTGCTGGGTGAAGGATGATCTTGTGTCCTCACCGTGTAGTGTAACATTGCTCACCTGCCTGTTTGAGCTCTCTTGTGGAAACTCGAGCTTTCCATAGCAATTTCTGCCTGTGATGGAACTGCCTGTTTAAGACTTTCTGCAGGTTTGGGGCTGAAGTCTTTCTGCATTTTATGAAGATGTTTTCTCAGCTACCCTTAGTGTCTGCAGGCTTTTCATTACTACTGTATCTGCATGGCCAATAAACTTTGAATATATATTTGTGCCACAAAACCGCTTGGAGATTGGAACAGAGTCACTCCTATTTTCTGCTTGGAAACTGAGACAGAGATGTTGGATCTCGGACCCACCAGTATGGGAGCCACTGACTGTTTGGCAGCAGGGACTATATGGATTTCGCAGCTTCGAGTAGGGTGCTGGGAAGAAAGGGGGAGGGTCTGGGTATTTCAGGATGGATTTTATGGAGTCTGAGTGAACACTAGCCACAAATAAGTACATGGATGAGGGAGAGGGCACATTGGGCTCTTGAGAGGTAGGACATACAGGTGCTTTTCTCAGTGCTACCAGGAGGTGCCTCTCTCTACTTGGGATTTATGGCCCACGAAGGAAATCGCCTTTGCCTTTTCTTGCAGAAATCACTGCGGGTCACTCCTTGTTTCTTTCCAAAAGAGTCATGTTGGCGCTATGGTCCTTTTGCACAGTAGGCCATTGACTAGAAAGCTAGGATAAGGAAGATGAATGTTTCTCTGGTTTTGATAGGGGAATTCAGAACCTCCTGATTTTGTGTGTGTTTTCCTGGGCTAGCCCAGGACAATGGGGCTGTTGCCTGTGGATGGCTCTGTGCTGTGCCTGGCAGTTCTGCTCCACACAGGCATCCTCACAGTCAGATGAAGGGATGAAATCCATCGCTTCACATGTCCTGGTTTCCCTCGGGGGAATCCAGGGGCGAGTGCAGTGAGGGAGTTCGGCTGTATTTCAGCAGGTCTCCTGATGTGGGGACCCAGGGTCATGGGGACCCAGCAGCCCAAGAAGTGCTGCACCCACTCTCAGCCCTGACCTGGACACCCTAAACTAAAGTGTGCGGGAGATGATTTGTAAAGCACAGGGGTAGGCAAAGAGTGGCAAGAGCTCTGTGCCCTAGTGATTTTGGATTTTCCTTTGGCAGGCCATTTTGTTCCCTGCTCCATGGACTTTCTAGGTGCTTTGTTCAAAATTGCTTAATATAGGATAGAAGCAATGACTGGAACACACTTGAAACCATCTTTTTTGATCTAACACTGGGTTCTTCGTTGTACCTCTACTGCTCAGCCAAGCCTTCAGGCCTAGAGAGGGGATTCCCAAGCTGCATGCTTCATAATTTTCTAGCTACTCTGGTAATGAAGAACAGTTTAAGTTTTATGATATGCTTGCCAGGTTATGGAGTTTGTAGTACCCGTTCCTCATCTTTTACAGGAGAGCTGCACAGTGACCTGACTGGGCAAGGGTAGGTGGGAACTCCCTGAATTAGTGCTGCTGTCAGGGGTGGCATGTTAATATTGAGGCTTTTGCTCGATTTTTCTTGCTTGCTTCTTGTTGCTTCACCTGTATCTGTTGATCCAACCCAGAGGCATGCTGACATCCCAAGGCGTTGCATTCCTTGTTTTATTGCTTTGTCGTCTTCACCATTGGATTTTAGGCTAAATTTTGGACCCTGTCTATTTGGCACTTTTCCAAAAGTGAGATCTCTTTTACTATTTCCGTATCCCCAGTACTGTTTCCTGTGTGTCTGATCCCATTCACTGCATTTAACCTATCATAAATGCAAATAACGATAATTAGATGGTGAATAACGCTATTACAGATGCAGTTCGGTGCATATTTTGCTGATTGGGCCAAATCAGGAAGCTATGCAGTGCGTGCTGGCAGCTTTGTGAGTAAAAGTGCTTATTACTTATCTCAGATTGTAATGCACTATCAATTAATTGCTCACAAATCTCTCGTGTCAGTTTGTGTGGGTTGTGAGGAGTGGTAAATCATTACATTTCAGTGGCACAGAGTTTGAATTACAATGCCAGTCCTGCAAGGTAGGAAATTTGCAAGTTTAATCGGGTGGAAAGAATCCCTTTGTCTACCAGCATCCTGCTGGTGAGGCCAAGAACAAGCACCCACACCCCCGCTTCTTTGTACCCCTCTCCTCTCTCGCCTGCGTCCGTCAGGTCTGGTGGATCTCAGCCCCTGCACATGGGGCTTTCGGCAGTGGCTGCCTCCTGTGCTCCTCCCTTATCTGACACATGCACTCTGGGCTCCTGGGGAGCTGGTACCTGGAGGAGGAACCCTGTCAGCCATGTGTCGTTCTTCAGCCCCTTCTGAATAGCAGCAGATGCTTAAATCAAACAATGCGCTCCCAGACAGCAAGCTGGTGTGTGATCAGCAAACACGGCACTACAACAAAGCCCAAACCAAAAAAAAACCCAACTACAACAATAAAATGAGGTAGAAGAATGAAAAGTGTCTATGAGTTGGCAGACAGCTAAAATGCAGGGCAGCGATCATGCTGCCATGAGCATGGGAAGAAATCTAATTCTCAGGGCACTGATAAACTCTAACTGTATGTTTGTCTCTCGAAGGCAGTGGGGGCAACAGCCATGATTAACTTGCATAAGAACTGCCTTAAAGCATTAGCATTTTTTATTTTTCTATCTTATGTTAATTGTGTTAAGGGTGTCAAGGGTTGATTTATGTTTTATGAGAGTTGGAGGCACAAAAGGCCTAAAAAGAATCCTGTCACAGAACTGGAGGGAAAAAGAACTGCTCTCATGAGTACCATCCTCCTGCATTGACGATAAAGGATTTTAAAAATCATTTAATGTTTTGAAAGCAAGTATTGGAAATTAAATAATTAGCTTTCTTGTTCCACGTACCAGTGTTATTTTTAGGATGGCAGCCTTGCTTACTTTTATTTCACTGAGAGATAACCAGTATGTTTCTGCAATCTTCCTACTAAAACCCAAATGAAACAAGGCACTGTCATTTTAGTGTAAAAAGGAGGGTGCAGAAAGGACTCTGGTGATACCACCTACCTATTTTGCTTTGTCTTCTCAAAAGCATCTTGCTATATGTGCTGTTTTAAATTAACAATCTAAAATCATCTAAAATGTTCTAGCAAAGGCATTGATGTTCATCTGGTGTTAACCATACATGGGATGGCAGTAGATGAGCAAATCGATGGGCATTTTTAGTACACTTTTGGCCTAGGATTTATCTAGCTGACAAGCAGCACTGGGCACCCCACAGCTGGAAGCAGCCTACTGGACACATGTATGGAGATGGAGCTCAGTACCACTCAACTCGGCTTCCTGTGATCCCAGGCTCCTTTCCTAACTGAATTAATGCAGTGCACATCTCCATTTCCCTTCCTGCAGTGCTTACCCTTTCTTTGCTATCTCAACATTGATCCTTGTGCTCCTACTGAATCTGCACTGACTGGTTTCTTTGAAAAGAGTGTCTGTTGCTCTCTTTTCCTTTTGCTTTTCTCCCAGTATTTTTCAAGCAAATCTTATAACCTCGGGCAGCGTTTGGGGGTGTCTAGTCACATCCCATGATGGGTACAGAGTCTGGTAACAATTCTGCTCTGCCTTTAACAGCATTCACGCTGGAGAAAGGTCCAAAGTCAACATGTGGCATTTCAGAAGGTAAAAGATGCTGTTTCTGAATCCCAAAATCAAAAGCAATCTTTCTGCTCAGGCTTCAGTTCTAAGTAGAAGATGACATTCTTTCCCACAGGTCTGACCTAGACTGCTGGACTCAATGGAGCTGTGCAGGTGTGTTTTGTTGCATTTTAACCATGCCTTTCCTTGCAATCAAAAAGAGGTCCCTTTAGTTTGAAATAAAAAAGAAGAGAAGCCAGATGCAACAGGTCTGTAGCTGCAGCTGCACTGTCTGTATGTCTGTTACTTAAAGCTCACCAAGCTCTAACCTGACCTTCCATGGGGGAGGCTCCAGCATTCACAGCTTTGTGTTTACCTTTGTGAGCATTGCTGTGGAATAATTTATTTTGGTGAGTTTTTCTGGCCAAACCATGCATCTGTGCCCTGTGGCATTGGAGCATTGACATGAAGACATTGTTGCAAATTATACGCCAAGGGTTGAGGGCTTCAGACCTGGCGTGCTTTGACCTGAAGTAAATTTCTGTAGAAGTGAAGTGGGAATATATAAAAGCTGTACATTTCTACTGCTTCAGAACCATTTTGCTGGTAGGGAAAAACATGCACTGAGCCTCCTAAAGAAATGTTGTATTGCAGTTTATCACCTCTGGAGGAGGACGAGCAGGGCTAAACCTTCAAATGTCTTTTTAGTTTGTGTACAGCTATTTTCAATGTTATCTGATCTATGAATAGAAGAAAAAAGAGACTAATCAGGATAAGGTCTGCATAGCATATGTGAAAGCTGATGTGCCTTTCAGACATGCCAGTCAAAAGAGAATGCTTACTAAACAGCAGCACTCATTATTACAATATTTGCCCATGTAAGGGAGTTTTTTTGTGCGTGAATAACTACAACAGATTTGTCAGTACCTGCAAAAGGAAACGTGTTTGCTGGAGGAATCTTCATTCTTTCCTGCATGTCTCGGTAATCTCATCTTCTAGGACAATTGTGTTTAGTTGGGTAAATTCTGTGGGCACTGTATGGCTGGTCAGACTTCATGGAGTTTTTCCCTTTTGTTCAAACACCTTTTGTACTGTGTGCTATCATTGGCAGTGAAGGTCAGATCCTGTCATCAGGAGGAGCAGTGGTGGCAATTCTCATCTCTGGTCATGGGGCTCCTGCTCCTGGCTTTGCTGAGGTGAAGACCATGATGAAGTGCTCTACCTATGGATTGCAGTTCACATCCTGCATTCTGATGGATGCTGCAGAAGCTTTTGTCTTGTCTTTGGCCCCTTTTAAGGTGACCATAGGCAAAGCTGCTGCAGCCTCCTCAGATGGGGAATGTGAGATCAAATTTTCTGTCTACAGAAAAGGAAAGTGGGACCACTCGTAGTGAGTCCAATACTGATTCAAATAATAGATACTTTTATTAAAATGTAACTCTAGCCATTCTGGTGCTATTAGCTACAATAAAAATTTTTTATTTATTCTATCTGCAATATTTCCACTTTATGATACATCCTAGGAACTCTGATGGGTTCATTTATTTGTCATTTCAGCAGTGAAATATGAAGTAAGGGTTGGAATCTATAGTGTTATTATGTGGGAGTTATTTGTGCCTTGTGCTCAATATTGCAGATCATAATGACTCTTCTTTGGTTCCAGTCTTCCATCTGGCACGAAGGTTGCAGAGCTTGACTGTCATTTTCTGTGAAAGAAGGGGAAGGAAGGAGTGCTGGCATGTTGTGCTTAATGTGGCCATGAGATAATAATACCTGTGCTAAGTAAGTGTTACAAAATAAATGTGAGTGGTTAAATTCAGGTGCATAAGAACCTTTATTTTAGTTTCATCTGCCCCATTATATAAGATAGACTTCCTGCTCAGTCACAACTGATTTAAGTGGCTGACTACTGGGGACCAAACCACAGAGTTAAGCAGCTGCAAAAGTGTTAGCCGAATTCTTTCCCAGCAGAAAAAAACCAAAAACCCAGAACCCAAACCACCCAAAACTAAATTTGCTGGATAAATTATTCATTGTGAATCATTCACTTAATTCTCATAATAAATGGTTTCCTACCCTTGGTTGTATTGACTAATTACTGTGTTTAATGTTTTACTGGCTTTTGTTTTCTACGCAATTAAATTTTGCTGGGATGAGATAGTCTGGAAAAGTCTAAGTGAGGGAATGAAAGCTCTGTGTCTGTGCTGCTGCTCCCAATGGGAGTCAGGAATTCAGCCACAGATTCTGCTGCAGCTGTTCACAGCTAAATAATACTCAGTAAAGGTGGAGGAAGAATTGAGACCTGAGTAGTGCAGCCTTTCCTTAGTCTTCTTGCTATGGAGAAAATCATGCTACTATGCATTAGCTGATACTGTTTTCTGCTGTCTTTGATTGACCAGCTTCATGGTATTGCTGAAGCAGTTCAGAGGTGCAGCCCTGATCCTTTTTAGCTTCTTTCAGAGCTCTCCAATGAATATGTTCACGTGTACGCAGAGCCTCTGCCTCCGTGGGACTCCTGGCACCCTCTCATTTGCTTCCAGACTCTGCCAGAGATTGTCCTGGGGGCTACCCAAATAGGCTGGTTTAGAGCTGAAGAAAGAGGTGATGGAGTGTGGCCAGAACAGCTTCTTACATGCTTCATACCCCCTGCATCCCCTTGCAGCTGTGTTCGTTGTATAAAACTTGCTACCTTTGAGGCTAACAGCAATATAGTTTTCTCAACACAGGCAGGGATTAGCAGATTGATCTTAGTTTACACTTACGAGAATATACTTTGGTATTTACCTACAAGGTGTTTTGTCAAAAGAACTTCAATTCCATTGTTTTTTTCAGTATCAAAAGTATCACCAGGATTGGCACACCTGGGTAACATTGAAATGCCCTAGTCAGCACCCTGGATATTTCCTCTGCTGTGGAAATAGCTATAAAGCAGAGCTGTGTTCTGTCCCAGAGGCTACAGCAAGGCATCCCTCAAGTGCAGTGTTAGAAGCCTTTAAGGAGAGATTCAGTCGTGAACTGAGTGCCTACACTCTGTAGTTGATAATGTTGGCGAATGAGCTAGAAAAGCTTGAAGGAGACTCCTCAAGTGTGAACTCACTGTCTGACACTTGAACAGCTGAAGGTGATGCTACAGCAGTTATAGCTGTCTCCCTCAGGAAGCCATAAGGAGGATGGGTAGAAGAGGAGGATATGTATTACAGTTGCTTTCAGTGTTGAGTTTGTGCCTATAGGTACTGTACAGATGGATCTATTCAAATGAACACATGATGTGACTGATAATTGTCCAGTAATGAATATTAAAAAGTAGTTATCAGTCTAAATGCTGATAATGCTGCTTTACATCACACAAAGCAGTGAAGCTCTAGCAGATATCGCTGAAAGAATACTGAATTTGAAGAATTCAAAGAAATGTGAAACTGGACATACAGTTTGAATAAATCTTATCAAGTGCTCTTCTCACAAAAGCACCTTTGACTTCTGTTGCACACAGATTATTTGCACAACCTAAGGAAAAGTCTGGAGATTATTTACTATCTAGGTTACTGAGTTCTGTTTGAGTTTCCAGCAACGTTTGCCAAAATGATGCAGATATAGAGTAAAATAGTAACAGAGATTTTCTTTTTTAACTGAATAGAAGAAGCCTTTGTTGCTTTGTTATAAGCCAGCTCTAGCCCACTGCCAGGAATTTGATTAGCTTTTTTGATATTTTATCATGTTTTGATGATTTTTTTTGGTAATTTTTTTTGACTTTTTTTTATGCCAACCTTACAATTTGTTGTTGAAATCCTCATTTGTGAAGTGTGGTGTTTCCTTTCTCCCTCTCCTTCCTCCTCTCTTCCAGTTTCCTCTCTAAATTGTAACATGATGCAAGTTAAACCTTTTAAATACCATTTTACACATTTTATGGCATGTTGTCAAGCAGTGAAGCTGTCCTTACCTTCTGGAGCAATGAGAGCAGCAGCAGGCAACACTGGACCATGCTCCCATCTGAACTAGTCACTCCAGGTCATGAGAACAGAGCTGGGACTCTTCCTGTTCTTAGTATTTTAGGCCACAAGAGCTCTTTGGAAGAACTGTCCATGCTCCCTGAGGAGAAGAGATTTGAATCCTCTGTTGTTAGCAGGACCATGTTCCTGGCATAGCTTTCCATCCTCTGTGACCCAAAAAGCTAAATTGCAGCAGTGGTGCTGATTTGTTTCGTTTTTATGTGGATTTTAATAGATTTAGTTCCTGGGTGGATACTGCTTAACATCAGAATGGCGGCGGGATTGAGCGTTTCCAGTTTTTGGTGTGTAGGAGGGTAAAATGAATCCAGTAATAGTTATTTAGCACAAGGGGGCATTGGGAAGCTCATCAGATAGAGCACTTTCCAGCTGTTAGCAACAAGCTATTAGGAAAAACCCATGTAGTTACCTCCTAAGACTGGAGAGTTGAGACAGATTCTAAGAGGAGTTACTGGTTAATTATAATAATAAGCAGAACAGTACTGCAAATAGTGCACCAAACCAGAACTATTTTAAAAGCATGCTCTGGTATGTCTATAAATCATGAAAAGAGAGAAAGCAGTGCAAACCTCTTGAGAATTTTCCTAACATCTCTTTACTGTCTTTCCCTTCTTGTCTCAGGCTCTATTTGCAGTGATTCATGAAAAAAGCCCTGAAGAGCTGACATTTGGGCTTTGGTCCTTGACACTTAAGTAAAATAGTTTAAAGTGTAGTTTGGGAGCTTTAGACTCCTTCCTTCCTCTCACTCTCTCAAACACTTTTGAAATGAAAAAAGCGCTAACGGATGTTGGTTTTCAGTTTTCCTTTCTTCCCACTTAATCTGTTCTCTGGGGTGCTTGTGGAAAGCAGATCATTTCAAGGCAGTGTTGCCAGCCCACTTGTAGGTTGTAAACCCAAGGGGTTCAGGACTGTGGCAAACACTGCCACTTTGTTTGTTCAGCTATCTGAGGAAAGTCAGCAAAGACAAGGGCAGTGTGAACAGCTATGTTACTGTGAGGCAAAAGTGGGAGCGAACAGTTAATGTGCACAATAATGTGCACAATAAAATTATTAGGGATTTTCTACTGCAGACTTGCCTATGAAACTAATAAAGACAGCACTTAGCACATATGCAGGGCTTTGTTTTCAAAGATTCCTACAAATGTTACCTAATTCCCTTCTGAAACAGCTGTGGGAGTGGTTGAAAATAATTCAAAGTCTTCGTGCTTCATATATGGGGAGGAAAAGCCTTTGAATCAATACAAAAAGACTGTTAGGCTATTTCCATGTGGCTGTAGGATGAATGGGTAGCAGAGCCAGAAGCTTCCAGGCTCTCATTCAGCCCTTCAGTGTGTATTTGTGCTTCTCTGCCAGACCTTACTATCTGCACTGCACATAAAGTCAGCAAATAGAAAGCTGTGTTCAGTAGTGTATTCAAACACACAAATCGATCTTACTGGAAATAATTAATAATAATGGGCCACACCATGATCTTGGTTATACTGACACAACTCCATCGTAACCCTATTGACTGCACTATATACCTTTCCCAATTAGCGTATTTTTTGTTTCACCATAAAATAGCATGATATGTTGTAAGGCTCAATAACGTCTCATGCTGACAAACTACTTTTTCAGCCCATTTCATCCATAAGGTTGTGGGTACCAAGTTTCAACATGTGCACACTTCAAAAACGTTTGGGAGGCTGCATCTCAGCAGGAGCTCTGGGGAATAGCCCTTGATCCTAAAAGCATTAAACAAGAAATACACAAGGCGTAATTAGGTGGCAGCAGCTCAAGTTTATATTGAACAACCTGCAGCTGTATCAACCAAATTCTCTTGTCAGTGTTGACTACTGTGGCTGTCTAAGCTATTCACAATACAGGTCTTTATTGAAGTCAGCTACAGTTCTTGTGGAAATGACAAGTGGTCCACAGTGCTGAGGTGCATCCAGCTGTCTTCTGCAGCCCAGCGTGGCTTTGGCTTCTCCCAGGGAGAAAGGATTTTTTGCTTGTGATGATTCCTGAATTTCAACACCAAACAGTTGTAGGCAGAAAGGCAAAGGTGTTCTGTCTGATACTGGAATTGATGTTAACACCAAATCCACTTACCTTTCCCAGGCAGAACTCAGAACCTTGTTCCCACTGATCTGTTTCTATAGAGAAAGTAACTTTTCATTGCAGAGTCAAAGAGTTAGTAAGTAAACACACACGTATCCCCCAAAGGGTCATGGAGCTATTCAGAAGTGAAATGACTAGTCCTAGGTGAGGCAAGAAATGGAACCTGCTTTGTCAACATTTCTGAAGAGTCATTTTCAAGTCATATTGCTGAAAATAAGAGAATGCATCAAAGTGATCTGCTTGGATCACACCTGCTTACATGCTTGCCTGTAGTCATTACCTTTCCATTAAAGATGTGAATAATGTGAACCTCAGAAGAAAAATCAGAACAGAATATTCTACGTATTTTTCAACCAAATTCTGCTGTTTTCTCCAGTTTCTTTCTGGTCTGACTTCCCTTTTGCTACTCAGAAGTTTTGTTTGATTCGTTTCATTGCTAAGGACAGATGAGACAAAGTTGTACATGGATTTTTCTATTTGTAAATGAGCACTACACAGGAGAAGATATGACATAAAATAACATCTCCGTCTTGCAGTAAACAAACCAAGCAACTATACAATGAAGAGAAAGACAGGAGCACATTGTATCTGTCAAAATGAAATAGGACATCCGTGTAGTAAAGAGTGCTGCTAAGAAAGCCTTTCAAGTGTTTAATGAGAGAAAACAGATCATTAAAGTATGGATTTTATTTTTGGAAAGAACAATGCCTGCTGCTTTTGACAATGGCTCTTGGGTTGTTTATAATCAATACATTATCGTGCGGTTCTTTCAGGCCCTTCTGCAGCATGCTGTTGTGTCAGTACCTGATTCGTAAAGAACCTGAACTGATTTATCGATTAACTTCTTCATAGTGAAATCACCACCTATCAAACTCCAGCATCTAGAGGTCACCGGATAAATACTGTTCTGGGAGACTTTGGTTTTGCCTGGGGCTTGTTTGCAGGAGTAAAATGAGAAAGGAAGGGGCAGTTCTGGATATAGGACCCCTGGAAATGCCTCTTAGGGCTAGCGTGAATGAGAAGAAAGCCGCAGCCACTGCTAGAGGGCAGACAGGACTGGAGTTTAATGTTGTTTTGGTGTGTATACTTGGATGGGCAAGAGCTGGACAGGTGTTTGAATTACTTCAATCTGAAGAGGGTGGTGCCTCTTCAGTAATCAGTGTTATTACAGCAGGAGAGTGGTGTAGCTGGGAATGAATGCAGATACATAAAGTTTACTCAGTTCCAACCTGGGCAGCAAAGGATTTACCAGCATCTCCCCACTGAGCCCAGGAAACCAGGCTCTCACATGAGCTCTGCAGCCCAGCAGATGCCAGAGGTCAGCCCCATTGCCCAGCTCTGTGTCCAGCAACCTGCAGGTGCTTCCAGCTGATGCTGCAGACTGAGGAGGGCATTTTGCCACTTTGAAGGAAATTCATCTTCCTTTAAACAAGATTATTTTGTGCCTTTCAGTTGTTTTTTTGTGGCATAGAATACATCTCTAGCTAATACCCCTCATTATGGATTTCCTTAATTATTTGGTTTCCCAGCGGCTTAGTAATCTAATATGACTCTAGGGACAAATCCTTGCCTGAGATCACAGCCTAAATATCTAATGTTATATGGGATCCAGAGATTAGCAGAACTAAATCCTAAATCCTTCGGGGCTAGAGAGCGCCAGTGAAAATTGATGGGGAACTGCCAGTATATGGCTGAAACCACAGGGAACAGAAGTCAAATAATGGTGCATCTGGATGTGAGAATGCACCAGCTTGCCTGCCACTCCAGCCTCTCCCATTCCCAAGTCTTATTTATGATTATAGGGTCACAGGGATTTGAAACAGGGGACAAAATGAGAGTGTTAGAGCATCACTACAGGTCACTTACAGTGCTTGGAAAAGCACATACATTGTCATACACAAAGGACTACTACTGAGGGTGTGGGAGAGGGAAGGAAAAGGCTTTTTTGCTGTGCTATGTTGCTATTCCCTCCTGTTTTCTGGCTGCTGAAATGCACTCTGTCTCAGGAACTGTTACTGTTATTTGTCTGATGCAGAGTAGTGAATCACAGCCCGGTCAAAGGGAGGGTACCAGGTTTTGATTGACTCCCAAATGAGGCAGGTCCTATTATTCTTTCTTGTCTCTTATTCAAATGTGCCTGAATTGTTACAGATTTTAACATAAGATTCTGAAAAATATGCAAATTTCTGTAGGATTTCAGGCTTCAGAGATTTAAAATTTGCAAAACCAGCTAGTAGATTTCAATGTCTTACCTTAATGCAACACTGTACCTGTAAAACTGATCACTAAAATGTACCTTTTTGCCCCAGATCAGTTCCAATTATGGCTTTATTATTCTGGTTCTGGTAACCTTTATTTTTTTCTACAATATGCAGTTTATTGTTTTATTTTTATCCCACCCCTTTTGATAGTCTGGAGAAAAATATTGTTTATGGATTAAAAATTTGCATCGCAGTAGTTCTGAGGCCGGAGCTCTGTCACCCTGTGTGTATATGGTATAGTTGCAGACCTGCACTGTACGTGTATACATGCTAACCCACTACGGCCCTTGCCATGAGGTTTGACGCATCAAACATACTGAGTATTGTTGGTTTTAGTGGTCATTTTGCATCCTTCCAGCTCCCAGTAATACAGAGGCATCCTCACATCAGTGCAGTATGTGTGCAGCTTTGTTCCCTGTAAATTGCTTTCTATTGAAATTATCATTATAGCAACACTAATATTTTTAGGACTATAATGAGGTGCAAAAGAATGGAAAAAATAGCCTCCCTCCCACTTTTGTTGTTAGTGTAACTTTTCACAGCTCATTCTGGCAAACTTTGCGGCGGTCTTAAGATTTCCTCTAGAGCAAAAAGAGAATAAAGCATTAGGCACATCAAACAGTATTACCCCAAAGTGTTACCCTTTCCTCATGTGTTAAAGGCTTGTTGTTACTACTTGTTTTGAGAAAATACGAGTGTTCAGTTCTTCAAACCTAACGAGTACCAGCTGGGACACATTTCTGTTTATACAAAGGAAAGTAGATTTAACCTTTGTACAGTGGTGTTCACCCACATTATTCAGCCTTAGGGATATTCTGGTGAGTGGCAGGATCTTGCCGAGCTGTGCATTGCTTATTTCTACCCCATTTGTCGTTGCAGAGCAAGGATGTCTCAACAAACAACATCTGGAAAATTACTTGAGAAGTTCCTTGTTAATAATTTCTTGGTTATAGGCTGAAGAGCATTTGGTAAACAGGGGCTGATGCCAATTACCTGGCAAGAATTTTGGTTTGCTCAGAAGATCTAAAGAATGCTGTGATCATTAAATTCTTTCAGTCTCTCTGCTCTGGGAAAATATTAACTTGAGAGAGGCAGAACTGTTAAGTGAGAAATTTCAACAATTGACAAATGTATGTGGCAGCCTCTTCACAAACTTGTCTGCTGAATAAAATATTTGCGCTCTTTATCATCGGTATTGAAAGCCTAGTCGGTAGAGTTGTTTGCTTAGTCTCCAGAGAACAATCAGTTCAGATCAGTTACTTTCAATCCTTATTTTGTACTCTGCACACCACCTCAGAAATGTTACTGATGCCTAACCAGAAGCATGGATAAGAATAAAAAACCTGGGTGACATTCCATGAAGGCTGTGCTCATACTGTGTTAGGAGCATTCCTCTTTGGCTTCCCATGATAATGCCAATAACAGGTGTTGTTTTTTATAGAAGTAAGATATTACTCTCTGAATCTTAATATTTCTTAGAAAAAGCAATGATGTAAATGCATTTTCACTGTGTCGCAGTAGTTACTTATGGCAGGGTGAACATCAGCTGGAAAGCTCTTAGCTCACTGTGACAAAATGGTTTCCTCTCGGGGTCTGTGCTAATCTGCTTGCTGCTGAGAGCTTGCATGTGGCAGAGCACAGATGTGCTGGAACTAGGGGCAAATGTTTTCTTGCATGACGACTGCCCATATTTTTTCCAAAAGGAGAAAATACTCAGAAAATATAAACAAAGGAGCACAACTGCTGCAGTTTTGATAGAAGGGCAGACAGGATAACCCTGATAATGATGAATTCATTTAAGCTCTTTGAATCAGCAGTTTTCTTAATATGTGATTTTTATCACGAGGAATGCTCTGTCTCTGTTGGCCTGTGAGGACTACTGTAATACAAATAATTACTCACTGAGAGTTAATTAATAACTTTCACCTTTTCATAATCTTTGGCCTTTACTCTTCTAATTTATACCGCATATAAATTAGAAATTTATACCACTGATGCTGGTGGGCTTGCTTGTTGATCTATGCTGAGCAAAGACAGAACACTTGATTTCTGAGAACTTCTCTGTCCTATCTTTCTTCTTTCCTAAAACTGATTGATGGGAAAATATCATCATCAGGGCCTGTCAGTGCATTGCTGGGCTTAACAGAAGATTTCACTGCAATTGATTGCAGAAAAACTACATTAAAGAAAATAAGAAAATATATAAAGATTATGGATGGAGGTTTTTTTGGGGGTGTTAGTATTATGTTTATGAGTGCTCTGTAAATCTTCACTGTGGAACTATAATTATCCATTCAAAAAATAGTAAATTGATCAGTGACTATTTAAACTGAAATGACAAATTGAACTCAATAATTATTTAAATCTCTTCTCAGTCCTTTCTCTCTTTAGAAATTATACTTAACTCCATGTGGATGCTGCAAGGCTATATCTTAGGTCTCCAAATTACAAGAAGCGGAAAAGAGGGAGGGTGGCTGAAAACCAGAGACTTAAGATAGCTGGTTTAGCATGGAGTTAGTCTAGCTTAATGCCCAAGTAATGCAATTAGGACTCTGTGCTGTCCACACTTAAGCTATGGAGATATCTCATTTTTCTATAATTAGAATGAAATACAGAGCTATGTGACTCTCTCACCTACATTATGCAAAGTCATTTTTTTCTTTCTTCTACAATGAAGCGCAGAGCTTAAGACACTGCCAAGTGCTAAGAGCAGCTTTAGCTTATGTGGAAGTGCTTCCCAAGATCATGTGGGCTTTGGTTCCAATTCAAAAGTATATTGTGCAGATAGGAAGCTGATTTGGAAATCAGGCATTATTGAGAAGTTTCAGCGAAATCAGAAACTCTGAGAAAATCACACACAAGACTTTTCTTTTTCTGTGGATTTTTCAAATGAGGAAAGGGTTTAAGTACAACTGTAGAGATTCTCCCAGTTCCTGAATTTACCAGCAATTCAGGAGCTGCCTTTGTAGGTCAGACTTTTCTAATGTTGTAGCTCCATTCTAGCTGCTTTTATTATTTTTGTGGTTTGCTTTTGTGATCTCCCAGATAAATCATTTTGCAGTAAGTCTCCACACAACCATTTTGGAAGAAAATTAGTTTAAACAGGCCTGCCAAATCTACATTGTTAAGCAACAGAGCATGGTTTTAACAGTGCCAGTTAATCATCCGCCTTTTCCCTACCCTTCCACCAGCCTGGGATGTCCAGAGGATTAGATACTGCTCCTGTGCACGTTACACATGAGTAAGTCATGAATCCATGGCATGTTTTGAGTCCAATGCACCCACTCAGTTAATCACTCTGCCTGTAACGTGGCTGTGTTGAAGTGAGGGGGATTGTGTCTCTGACCTCCGGATTCCCAATGGTGTATTTCTCAGGTGGATGCAAAAAGACAGAGAGGGCTCTGCATCCTCTGCGTTTGGTGGAGTTTGTGCTGCCTTTGCACTTAGCTGAAACAGTCCTGTCAGAGAATGCGTACAGTACTTCCTTTCAGGAACAACTTGTTTGTCTTTGGAAAGGCCCAAAAGGCACCAAAAGGCACTTATTTGCAAAAGGGCAAGATATAACAATTCTGTGTTTTCTTCCTTATTCAAGTCAGGGTCTCCATCCCACAAAAACAAACAGACAAACTGACTGACAAGTTGCCTGTATTCAGCATTTGGCAAAGCTTGATCAGTTTGCCAAATGTTGGTGGCTCTTTTCATAGATGACCTTGCAGAGGAGGGTTTTTTTAAATTATTTCAGTTGACTTAAACTTCATTTTCCATTGTGGCTACATAGCTATGCAGCTATTAGCAGTAAATAACAAAATTTTCCATAGGAAATGGAGACAAAATTTTGGTGTTTTTAATTGAAGTATTGGCTGCTTATAATAATGTTTTACTCTATTTGACTGTGGTTTGAAATGCTCTGCTTGCACACGGAGAACAACCTTGACAGGCCCTGGCTAAAGCGGGCAGGAATTGCTTGGGTTTCACAGTCAGGCTGTATTTGAGCAAAAGCAGCTCAGTCATTCAGAAGAACCTTGCTGTGATGTGCAATGCAGGAGATGAGAACAGAGAAAGGTAAGCTGGTTGACAAAGAGTGGTGTGATAGGAGGTGCCTTGTGTTTCTGGCTGCAGCCAATATAGATGACTAGACTTGTCTTGTATGTCTTTGCTTGTAAATCCTCACTGGGCAATAACATGTCCTATATGTTTCTGGAGGTACAAGAGAAAAAGCAAGAACCAGAATTTCCCTTACTGTGTTCTCTCCATACAAGAAGCAGCGTGTGTGTGTACATAAAGCTTCCTCAAGCCTCTGATAGCCACTTTTACAATGAAAAATCTTCACATGAGGTGCAATTGAACAAGATTTGTGTCTGTGACTGTGACCCATCTGTCTGCAAGCCAGGGGAAGTCTGCTGATTGAGATTTCACAGGTCTGCATGGCTTGCAACAGCTGCAAAATAGCTTTATGTGGCAAATGGATGTTGGCTGCTAGAATTCAAGCTCCCTTTCTCTCCTGTCTTACCTAATAAGGTGACCTGTACCTCTGCAGCGCTGAATGTGGGTGCTGTATTGATAATCAAGGCTAAAAATTGTTACTGCCAGGCTGCAAACAGAATAGCCTATTGCCCTGGGTGCAGATGTCCTCTGAGTCTGCTACAGCTAGGCAAACTTCCCAAGGACCGAAGTCAGATCAATAAAATACCTGCCTTGATTCTGCCATTTCAGAGTGTTTTCCCATTTTGTGATTCAGGTTCTGCATGAATGCTGTCCTGCATCTGTCAGGAAAGGGAAGAATTATGTCCTCTGTAAATGTTCAGCTTTTTCCATTGAGTTCAAGGGAATTGTAATAAATCGAACCAACTAAGAGTCTGTCAAAAACCTCAATGTGTAATGAGGTAGTAGCGGTAATATAGTCGTCTCAGAGACCATAAACCTCCCCAGTATAATCACAGTTGGGGTAATTCTAGTATCTCCGAAGTTCGGGATTCTGGAAACCGTTGAGGCTCTTCTGCATGTGGGAGAGGAGGAATACCAAAGCCTTTCTCTCTTGTTTCTGAGTGCAAGGCACAGTTCCACTAACCAAATGTGTTTAGGCTGTCTGTGTGCCTAAAATTACCAGTAGCTTTCCAGTGCTTTTGTGTGGACAAGGTTACCTTGAGAAACCCACTGAGATCAGTGGGATTCATAGAGTCTGAGCCTTGTGGCTGTGATCACAAGTGGTGGTGATGAAGGAAGGGATGGGAGGTTTTATTCTGTTCAGTTCTTTGACGTCCTCCACAGGCTTTAGGCTGATGAGAAGCCACCCACAGGCACAGCCCGTACTTCAGGTAACCTGGAGTCAGTCCAAAGTAACTCCACCAAGCTGGAGTCAAGGGTGTTGTGGCAGACTTAGGTGGGAAGAGCTGAGAGCAGCAGCTGTCTCATAAGCAGGAATCCAAATGTAAGTAAGTTTACCTCTGCACTTCTTTCTGGTAACATAAGCCATTAGACAGAAAAGTGTCAGTTTCTCCATTATTCCCAGGCAGATGTACCAGATGTGTTAGTGTTGGCGTGTAGAAAAATGATATCCAGCAATGCTTTCCTATAGAGGAGAGTCACTTGCAAGATCATCAGGCTCAGAGCATGGTATTGTGTTTAACCAAAGTAGGCAGGTACTGGAGCTGTGAAATTGAAAAAGTCATGAATGCTTCCTACCTTATTCTTTCTAGACAGGTTTCTTGTACTTACTTAAAGGCCAAAAATGCCAAGGGACAGTGTTACCACCTTTATTACTTTCTCTCTAATGAGATATTTCAGATATGTGGCAAAGCCACATCCCATATCACAAATGAGATACCAGCCTTTGCTGCATCAGTCAACTTGCCTTATGATGAAGAAGCAGCTGTAACTCCTGCCATTCTCTATTTTCTCAGCTTTCTTTAATGCACTTAAACTTTAACACAGAAATGCTGCCCTTTCTGAAAGGGGAAAATTCAGCCTCAACAAAACTGCTACGTCAGTCAGATCCTCAGTAAGAGGGAAGTTTGCTCAGAATTGTATTTTAGATAAGATTTGGGACTAGCCTAGGCATAATTTGCTTGCAAACAAAAGCCCATTAAAAATAAGCGGGACTACTCTTTCAAGTCGGTACTTACATCAGACTGCCCTTAAAGGCTTTAATTCGCTATTACGCAAAGTCTCAAATATTTATATATTACAGTACTTCACTTACAACTTCACAGAGTACAACTTCACTCACCTGCAGCCTTCGGTACCACTATTTTATTTTAAAGAATATTTAACATATGAATCAAGTGAAGCCAACTGGATCTTAATTCTACAAGGTACGGTAAAGTTACATGGGCATGATGACCACTTAATATTCTTTGAGTTATTTAGCACAGGGTCGAAGGGCAACTTGAAATACTTAGAGCTGGGAAAAACATATATTTGATAAGTCCAATTTTTCCCTTTCAGAGAGCTGTGTATTTTAGCGGTCAGTGGTGACTTTTACAAAGCCAGAATGGGTCATCTATACATTAAATATATTTTGGGTTTTTAAGTCCAGTTTTGCATGGCAGATTTTCCGGTGGAAAATCCAAATGGCCAGTGGTTTATTTTCCTTGTGACTCAGTGTTTCTCAAGTGTATATTCCTGTCACTCCAGGAAATCTTGCTGCATTAAAACCCATAATGGCTTTTATACCTCCTGGCTTTTACCTTCTGACGTTATTCAGGACAACAGGACTCAGTCTTGCTGTTTTCCAAGACCCTCTTTGTCTCCCTGCTGTCACCTGCATCACCCTGCTGATGAAATTGTGAGAAATCAGGTTGCCTAAGAGTTCAGTTACGGGGCTCTCGAAGGCAGTGCTTCTCTCCCATGGTCTATGCGAACACTGCACAAGAAAAATGCCAGCCCAATAACACTGAATAAACTTGCCCTGTCAAGTAGACAAGTTACAAAAGTGGGAGGGCAGGAGAGAAAATTAATAAGTGAAAATCCTGGAAGCAATAGATTTTTTCATTTTTTGTTGTACATGTCAGATGTGAAGCAGACTGATGAAGGTTTTGGAGGGAACACTGCCATGGTGCTTCCTGAGGTCTTGCAGAGGTGATTTTGGGAATGAAGAGTTGTGGTTCTCCCCACAAGCTGTAAACATGAGCAAAGTAGGTTGTAACTCGCTTCCTCAGCTAGGGAAGATGTCTCTCCAGAAGTCTGCTTCTGCATCCGATATTCCTTCTGTTCTGTGGCTTCCCTCACTGGCTCAAGAGCTGGCACCTCCATCACCCTGCTCCAACTGACTGGGTCCACGGAGGACACCGGCTGCTTCTGGGGCTGTGTCTGTGCGGTCTGGGAGCCCCTGCTCCAGATTATTCCGGGCTCCTCAGATCTTGTACTGACTTGGAGGTACTGTTAGTGTAACAGGGGGGCAGTTAGCGGACTGCCTGCTTAATTGGTGCTGTAAATGCATGAGTAAATCTTTTAGTGTCCATGAAATCAACAAAAATGCCACAAGAGGAACATTTGTTTTTAACGGCCTCTTGGCTGGGGAGACATTTTGCATTGATCCAGGCCTATTGGACTGTTAGACCTGTTTTCCAGTGTAGTTATCAGTAATGAACTGGTGGTAAGCTGGTGTTAGTAGGGCTGAAAAGACTACTGACCTCCAATGTTAACTTCACCAACAGAGAGAAAGGAGGACTCCAGCACTCATAAATATAGGAAAAGCATAATCTTGAAAGCAAGGTCTTGTTGCTTGACAGGCTGCTCTCAGAGACTTCATCTCTGCTTGTTCCAGCAAGGTCCCAGTACAGAAGTCTTGTTAGAAAGTGTCACACTCTAGTCCTCTGAGCTGGGAGGGGAATTTTTCACAGGAAGAATGAAAAGTTAGAAAAACAGAAATATTCCATGACTGAAAGAAGAGCAGATAATTGCAATTTGTCTCTCTGAGCTTTTGTGAGCAGATATTGAATAGAAAATATTTCATATAATTGTATTTTGGGGCACCTAGTTGCAGCTAAAGATTTTTTTCTTTTTTTTTTTGCCTGCAACTCCCCTGCTTTTTTCTATTTTAAAAGAGCAACTATCATCGAGTGTCACCCTGAAGAATTGGACCCACTACAGTATTTCGTTACATATCAGAAAACAAAGTGCAAGGCTGGTACACTATTAAGCAACAGCAGCGGAGCTGCCACTCTCAACCTCATTATTCAAGCCTCTCTTTAGTTCAATTATACACCTCTACAGCTAAGGAAGATAGATGAAGGTCATTTGGGAGCTGTAAACCACAATGCATTGAATGCAGAACTATGTTCTTAAGCTGATTTACACCTTGTTCTCTAGTGTTGTACAGCATGGGGCTTCGATTGAAATGCAGAGGCAGTGATTGAAAAGCCTTTTTCCTCTTCTTAGCTCCAGGTCCACTGCCTGTAATTATTACCTTGATTAGATGGTGAGAGACAACAGCTTCTGCTTTCCATACCTGGGTGGTGACAAACCCCAAAATCCCGGGCTTGGCCAGAGAACCCACCGGGGATGCACAATGGTGTTTACATCTGAAATAAGTTAATTCTTGATTGTATGTATTGGACCAGCAAGGAAGAAAAACTGTAATTGAGAGAAGCAATTTGCCTTTCCAGGAGAAACAAAGAACTGCCATCTTTTACTGATTTACCTCCCATCTATGTCACAGCATGAGGAATGTTGTGTATATTGAAGAAAGTTACTTAAACAATGCAAACGCACACACAAAAAGGGACCCTTTCATGCTATTGACAGGTGATTGTAGGCTTTACTCGTAGGGAACAGAGACATTTCTAAAATAACTTAGTCGGGAGTATACTGTTCAAAATTCTTTGGGACACATTCTTAAGGCAGTGAATCTGTGGATACAAACGCTGACAAACACCTTCTTACCCAGCAGTGCCCCGGGGGGCAGTTTGGGTTCTCTGGTGTTAACTGCACCATCCCTAAACATTGTTCCAGAGTTTATGCAAAGCAAACACCTTACTTTGTATGTTAAGGTTAAATTGCACATTAGTTAGTGCTTTACTACAGTCAGTGGAAGCAGATGTCAGCTCTGACTGAGTTAGATCTAACTAAATACCACCTTGTATTCCAGTGTTGTCTTGGGAAATATTTTGTCAGTCGAAGCTAACTTAAGAAGGGAAAAATGCAATAGAAAACAAAGTGATTTGTATTCTTTCCTGAAATGTGGTTTGCTGAGCATCCTGCATCTCCATCAACACATCTTTGTTTAGAAATAAGTTCTAATGATAACCATGCTTTTGTTCCTTTAACAGAGAGAGCAGGAATTAGCACAGAGCTATATGTATTTTTGATAGAGAAATGAAGACTACTTTAGAAAGATTGTATTTTTCTCCATAGACCAGAGCTTACTTCATTAGCATTTCCTTTCTGTTTATAATAAGGTAGAACATCAGGCACCATAAATACATTTTTATTTATGATGTCTCAGAACTTTCTTCAGGTGGAGATATTTTTTCTGATATTTTTATTTAGTGGAAATAATCACAGAAGACTCTTTAAAACATTAATATTGTATGAAAAGGTTTTCCTCTTAAATATTTAAAGTTTTTATCATACATATGTTTAATTTTTAGAATTAGTCCTCTGAAGTTAAAATAATTGCTTTCTACTTTGTCCTTATCAGACCCTCATCTTAGTTCCAGGGAGTCATTCTTGAGTCCCTTGTTATTTCAGTATTTTGGCACTGTAAAAAAAACCTAATTCTGTCCACAGATGAGTGCATGATGCCCACTAGTTTCATAGTCTCTTCACCTGAGGGTCAACATTCAGTCTGTGGAGCTTGACTGAGATTTTACCATTTGCACCACCTGGTATCCTTAAGAAAAGAGCTTTCTGTCCATGTGCATGTCAGGTTCTCCCTGCTGAGTTTGGCCTAAGAACAAACATGCAGCTCCCACTTCTAGCATGGCCCCATTGACTTATTATCTCTAATTATATATGAATCCAGTCCTGCTGTTGTTAGGGTCAATGGGAGCACTAAAATGGCTTGAGGTTGCTGAAAATTGGAATCTCTGAGTCCACCAGGGATAAATGTCATGATAGATACATTCAAAGACAATAAAATTATATATAATTATATATAATTTGCTACTAACTTAATTATAGATATCCTAAGTAAAGATCTGGAATCTCCTTTTCTCACAGGAGAAATGCTGTTTTTGTTGATAAGGCTATTGTATAAAAGCAAGCAGGACTTGGCCCTGATGCACACGACTGCGATTTGCAGACCTTATCTGAGATTTTGCATGTATTCTGTATTCTTTTCTGCACTGAAGATTTGTGCTGCGCTATTTGCAATCTCTTATCTTCCTACTAAAACAAATGTCTTTTTAAAGGGGAAAACAAGTGTCTCGGAACTCCTCCTTAACTTCAGTGTACTTTTGCCATGGAGATGTATGCTGGCTGTGCTTCCCAGTAATAATTTCAAATGGCATGTCCTGGAATTGTTATAATGAAACTTCTTTAGTATTCATTCAGAATTTTCAACATAAACTTTTAAGGAAAAGTTTGGGCAGCAATTCCCTCATGTAAATCCAGGATTGTTCCTTGGTAACTGTTGGTTTTGTTTGGTTGGTTTGGGTTTGGGGTTTTTTTTCCCCACAAATATGTTGTCTCATTTACCACCCTTGATTGTGCTGATGCAACTGTTTGCATGGCTGCCTGGTAAACTGGATAATGGAACATACTATCAAAGGGTTCCAAAACCTGTGACATTATGGCAGCTGTGGGGATCGTGCAGGGGTGGGAATGCCTGCTGAAGGATGAAGAGGAAAGCTGGTTAGGCCAGTACTGATGCTGACATTTTTTAACCTCAAACTATGTATCAGCTGATCCAAATGCCAGACCAGGTATTGGCATAGCCACTCTAATTGAGGGTGGAAACTAGCCACTTGTTGCAGGCTGATAATCACTGGTTTTCTTTCATGCTGTTCTCTCTGTCCCCCAGTGATTAGTAATTGTACTCATGAGGCAAAATTAATAGCTTTGAATAATCCTGGCTTTTTCATTTTTTCCTTATTCTGGCAATGAATTTAAAATCTACCATACATCCTATTCTGACCGAAATACTGCTTGGAGGCTGCACTTGCATACTGCAAACCTACTTGGAAAGGGCTGCAAAAAGAGAGAAGCAAGGAAGAGAAGTAATCACTTTGGGGTGCGTGTTCTGTACCCTGTGTATACAAATTCTCTGCAAAGAGCACTTCTGGGGAAAGCGGGTCCACCTCATCCACATGAGTTTGGCTCCTAGTTCAGGTCCTTCTTTCAGAGGAACTTACTAAACCCCAAGATATTGCTCTATCTCAGATGCTGCCATTCACATTTATTCTCTTAAAAGTAATTGCTGGTTTTATTTGCCAGGTAAGATGACAAATAAGATGTCAAGCCTTAATTTTCAGGGGTGTGAGTGCAAGATGTCATAGGGATTTCTACCAGTTCTGCAAACTGGAGATAGACTAAGGCTTTTGAGGCTTTGATTTATTTTTTTTTTCCCTGCCTTTTTCACACACCATGAATCCCAACAATATCAGCTCCAGAAATTACTACAAGCCTTGTAGAGAAGGCACTGAGTGCATTGTGCAACTAGGAAGCAATGCTTCCTAGATAACATGCTGGTCCTATCAGCACCGTATACGGATCACTGTAACGCTTCCACCTTCCTTCTGCACCTCTCTTACAAGCGCAGTGTAGAAAGGGCAAACTGCATGTCCTCTCTTCTGCTGTCTTTTCCTTCTGTAAAAGTCCTTGGGGTTTTTTTATGTTGAGAAAGGACCAAAGACTGAAATCACCCTGTTTATTGGAACACATGGCAGGGAGGACAACTTTTTGTGCTTGCACATTCGGACTATGGAAACACTGTGCAAGCCAAGAAGGGATACTCACTAGCCCTTAGCTGTAACCTCCCAAGTAAAGGGTATGGCAGTATCAGCTAATTCCAGGCACTACTGGAACTAGAAGTCTCATGCAGATGTCCAAGTGCTTAAACAGAATAGATAGGTTTTATTTCATTTTTTTTATGCAATAATCTTCTGGAGGAACATCTGATAGCTTTATACAAAATCATAATAAAGTACTCAAGCAGATTATCCAGGCGAACTCTCAATTAGCTAAGACATCTTGACCTATGAATCTGAATAAAAGGTGCTGAACTTATTGGCATGACCTTTCTAATAAGCATGAAACTGCCATGGGTAGAAGAGTTACTGAAATAGCCATAATGTGGGGCAATAATTCTGAAAGAAATTTACACCTACTCAGTTTTCTTCTTTTGTTCCCTGTATGCTACAAGAGCGTTTCTGAGCTTTGTTTAATGATCCCAGCTGTTCCCAAGGAATTCAGAAACTCAGATGCAATTAGGCTTGAGCTGAGGCATGTATCATAAACAAAGAGTGGCCCTATGTATCTGTATCATTTCTTAATCAAACTGACTGTAAGGCATTTTTGAGCATATGCATTGAAACGCATTGCCTTTTAGGCACTAAAAAAGCAGTGAATGAGCCCCTTTAGTGAGAGAGGATATATTGTTAACCAAAGACATCAATGTAAACTTCTTCTCTAATCAAAAGGACAAGAGGATAATCTGAAAAGTCCTGCTTTTCTTAGTCTTCTCAAGTTTCATCCACAAGATTTGTATGCACTGTATTGTTTGGTTCTCCATTTATTTTTCTTGGAAGGTGCTGAGCTAATCCTTCTAAGGCCTCAGTCTGTTCTCAAACAGCTACTCTGTGCTAGTGTAGATCTGTTAATTTGAATGTGTATGCCTGCTTGCATATACCTCCATCCAAAACAGAGCCTACTTTAATCACTATACCTGGTACTATCACATGTTTTTAATGTAAGGTAGGCTTAGAATCATACTTTTTCTGGTTTTTGGATTCTTGCTGTCCTACCTAGAGCCAGATAACTTAGAAATGATAGACTTCTATGACAGAGATCTATTAAATGTCCTTCGGTATATCCAGAATAACCATGAGTTGGTTTTTTCCATGTGTCGTGGCCCCAGTTCCTGATATCTCTTGTGCCAATAATTCAAGTCCAAGCATCAAAACATGTGATTCTTCCTCAGGTAATCAAGGGCCCTGACAATAGGCCCCTGCTCTATCCTGCGTGTCCTCTGACACCATAAACTGCACCATCTCCTTCTGCTCAGTGCCACAGCCACTGGGGTGGGAATGAAGCTTTCTCAGCCTGTTATGCGTGGATTATGCTGCTCTCGTAAGAGATGTGAGATCTTGGCTTAACACTGAAGTCCTGCAAGTCCTCTAACTACTCACTTGCTGTACAAACTACAGGTGGCAGCGATACTACCTCTCTTCTGGCCATGTTTGTTTTTAAAACAAAGACATTACAAATATGTTTTGTGAAGGCTTTGTTCCTTAGACCTGCTTTGATTGTGGCTAGTGGAAGTGGCACCTTCTAGAGGACTGACATGCTGCTTTGTCTGCCTTTGGACCTTGATCAGGCTTTATACAGGGGTATATACTTACCTGTTCAGGTTGGGTTGCTGAAGTAAAACTGCAGTGTGATATCACTTTCAGGTGAAATAAAGAAGTATGTTCTTCATTTAGATGTTCCTGTGCTGAGGTGTTTGTTGAGATATTTAGAAAAATGCAGACGGAAAGGAGCTCTGGGGAATCATCTAGTCCAATCCTCTGCACAAAGCAGGGCTAACATCAGAGGGTTCTGAGGTTAAGTGCTTATAGCCCACAGATCCTTGTATCAATTTCCACAGACTTTGGCGGACCTTTATTTTAAGCAGCCGGGAGGTCCAGGCCCAGCTGTTGGGGCCGTCGTTTCACCTACATACCAGCAAATAGATCGAGTGGGGTATTAACAACTATGTAGCTCACATGTGTAGGGTGAGCTTTATGTGACACAGAAAAGGAAGGATCCCTACTGAGTTATGTGGGAACACAGAATTGCAGCAGCATGTGATATCGGTGGTTTTAATAAAGCCATAGATTTTGAGGCCAGAAGGGACCATTATGATCATCCATTCTGACCCTCTTCATGGTGGTATGGGGTGACTGAATAGTCCTAATGCTGGAACAAATGAGTCTGCCTGGCACTACTTTTCTAAAATGGTTTCTAACTATTACAATATTTTTCTGAGTTATTCTCTAACCCCTAAATTACTCTTTTTCATATAAGTCTGTCTGTCAATCTCCTGCTCTTGACAGCCTTGTCCCCACCTTCCAGTGTCTTAGGTGCCTTTTTTCTGCTGTCAAACTCAGGCTAATTCATTTTCAGTTCCCTTAAGAGACCTGTCTGAGCACTGAAAGATCTGGACTCTTGCTATTTCATTAGCCCTCATTATTTTTCAGTTAATGGTTAGCTGGCAGCATTGGTTTTGATTTTTTGTAATAGAAATGAAGCAGATCTGTATTTTATAGTCACTTCTCATCAGTCTCAGGAGAAAAATGTATCTGTCTACGAAGATATTACCGTCTCCCTGAACGCAAGCTTTATTGTTATTTGCATCACTTTCAGTTATGCACAATTTTAGTGCGAAAAGTATATGAAGTTAGAGTGCATACAGCTGTTCACAAGTGCTAGCAAATCCTGCCACAGATGCTCCCTTGCTGCCTTTGTTACAGAACCTTAATTTTATCAAGACGCTGAAAGGGACGCTACTGGCAAAGAGAGAAACAGCACTAAAGTTTTCTCACAATACTGTATGTTTTCTTATACTTTAGGATACAACAGTTTTTCAGAGTAACATGATTAATTTTGCTACTCTGGAATAGAGCACAGAGTTATCAACTTCAAAGTGTCATTGTTGAACCTGGCTTTGCAGTCAGCCTATGCTGAACTGCAATTTTCAAGTAGGGAAGGGGGAGTAACATACTTCCCTGATTACCCTTTACTGGGGTTGTTAATTAATCAAGCACAAGCTTGTTACAATGACTGACTCAAGAACAATCATACCAGCTTTTTTGTGGAAGAAGGGTAAGAGAGTTACAAAAAATGTAACAGTAGCATGTGGAAATATTTTCCTGAAGACAACACATTCACAGGAAAGGAAAGATTTTAAGTATTCAGGTCATTAGTCTGAAATTTTCAAAATGAATAGGGGTCTTGCATCCTCACGTTTTCTCGGCAGCTTTGTTAAACTCAGCTCACATGAAGTTCGTCAGAAAATCAGCTAAGCATATCTTAACTCAGAGCGGGCTTCATAGTCCCGTTGAATTTACCTGCATAAAATTACACTTGCAGGATGACTTGCAGTTGCTGATCCAGTGAGGAACAGGACTTTGGAGTCTGAGATTTGGGGAGCACTAGTAATAGCTGTGGTCTTCAGGAACAATTGCATATGAGCAGCTCCACCCAGATCAAGGTGATTGTAACTTGTGATCATTTTATCAATAAACTGAGTGGTTATCTGCAAAAAAATGCATTTTGCTCTCTTCCATCCTGGCCTATCTCAGAATTTATATGAAGTCTCTGTTTTTTATTCATTCTCTTATCATCTGTCAATCTACCACTGGCAAACCATCTTCTCCTTAACTGAGTTTAAATGGTACGAAACCCTATGCAATTAATATTAGTTATAATTATGCATCAGTGTTGAAGGGGGAAATGACAAGAAATTTATACTTAATGGAGAAAGGAGGAGATTGAGAAAGGATTACAAGAAGTAGAGTTTGGTAATGCAGTTAGTGACATAAGAGTTATCCAGAATTAGCAGCTGGATCAGCATTTGCTTTCCCGTTTTTCCCAGAAATGGTTCTGCTAATAAAACAAACACAGATGTGGAATGGTTTTATAGCTCATCCTTAAGTATCTTCATGCAGTGTCTGAAACCTAATCATTACAATGTTTTGCATGGAAGCCAGAAAGTGAGCAAGTCATTATGTAGCTACGTGTTGACATGGTTCTTCAGTATCTTCTCCTGAAATAAATACAGTCTCTCTGTAGATTTGCTATAATTGGATTCTACTGCACTGTAATATGTAAATCATAAACTCCAATTACTAGTGCATAAAAATAGGAAATCATGTAAGCGTCTTAGGGAAAATGTATAAGCAACCAAGAATGTATTTTTACAGTCATTACAAAACATATTTTTTTACAGTCATTGTCACAACCTGATCATTAGGGGGGGTTGGTTTGGTGGTTTGGGTTTTTTTTTCCCCCAAGTGATTTTACAGTTCTTGGTTGGATCAACTGGGGCAGATAGCTATATTTCACCCACCTTGTACCATACTGCTGACTGGAGGTGCACTGGTTCTTTAGTCGGTCTATAACGTTTTGATCATGAAATACTTATCTTCAAACAAATAAGCAAGAAAGTGTTTTAATTTGTTGTGTTTTAAATTGTACTTATTGCCACTCAGATTATAATCTGAGTGTTTAGCTTGCCTGTTGCTATTCCTATACAGAGAGTCTGTAATGATTGACTTCAGCAGTTTCAAAGTCTTGCTTTCTACTGGTTTGAGAGTGAGGATGGCTAATGCAGCACCTCCTGAAAGTTATGTTGGTACCATGAGGCAGGTCCCCAAGAGGACGCTCATCCTTATTTTTCCCAGAGGTAATATTCCACAGACGGATTCAGAGCATGATGAGGAAGGAACCACAATAAGAAATAAAGAGTCTGGTTTTCTTTGATATGGCATTTCATAGCCCGAAAGTGCTGGTTTCACCACTGCACATCATTCGGTGTCTTGGCAGACCTCTGCTTATTCCAGTGAAGAGGCAATTGTCTTATGGACCCTTAGTAAGGAGAAGATGGGAACAAAACCTGCAGCAGCTGTACTGGATCAAATGATGGAGCCTCATGCACAAGACATGAGATTTGACTTGCTGACGTAATTTGTCATACAGTTGTTTAGAGGCAGCCAGCAGGAAAATGGGAGATGGGTGAGTTCATTTGTGCCAGCTGAGTTAACAGAACAAAGGAAGCAGTCTCTGCTTCTTCCCTCTTCTTTTGTCACTGAAGCTCACTTGATTTGGTTCCTTAAATAAGGAAGACCAAACCTAACTTCTGTTTTTGTCTTTTACAGCAGCTTGACTCTCTTTGTTTTTCTCAGGCCTTTGTGTTCCAAACTGTTTCTGCAGCCTAAAGCTAGCTACTGGTAGAATCATGTTCCACATTTACGTTGCACTGACACTATATCAACACGCAGGGTTCAAACAAATGGGCTGTTAGAATATGTCTTAAGGTGAGCTTTACAACTAGCATCCATCACTGTGTTTCAGAGGGATCATTCCATTACTGTCAAAATGCATTTACTTTACTGATGTAAGTAACATTACCACTTATTATCACTAAGCCTTCTGTGGTATAGACTATTCGACATGGAAGTATTTCAGAAAGTTGCAATTTATTTTCTCACCTGCCTAAAGGACTTCAGAAGCAAAGAGATCAAGGAGGAAATGTGAATTTCTTCTACCTGCTATTTAATTCTAGACTTGCTATTTTTATCTTAATGCGATTTAATGTTATGACAAAGAAATCCAGTATTCTCTTGCTGTAGAAAACATATCAATTCAGCTGTTGTCCTTTGTTCACCTTATACTCAGTGTATGGGTCCAAGAAAATATTGAGGCAGAAACTATCAAAGATATATTGAAAATGTAATTGCTTAACTTTTGTTGAATTCTAGTGTGATATTGGTGTCTGGTTCTTAAAGACTTTCTGAAGCCTGTGAGCCTAAACAAACCTGTATTACATTCAGTGTAATGAAAGTTCAAATAACTTTATCAAACTACTATATTTATCCATTATTCATTAATGTTAGATGGTACTGAAGTTTGCACTTTGAGATGATGAAGTGCAATACCTTAAAAAAGAAACAACCAACAGGCCTTGCATCCTCAGTAAGAAATAAGGCCAGAAAAGCTTGTTTAAAAACACTACTGATTTCAAGATGCATTTGTACGAAAGTGAAAGAATGAAAAGCCCACAGCTAGCTTCAGCAGGGCTTACAGAAATGTTTAAAGAGGAATACTTTCATTGTTAAGATTTGCATATCCAGGGAAAGGCCTTTTATACTAAAAAAAATTTAAAAAATAAAAAAAAAATGGTTGGGCAACACTGGAAAAATCCCACCACTGCTCTCCAGCTAGACCTAATCTTATAATACAATGGGATCCCATCATGATCTTTCATTCACTGAGCCCACTATATTTCTTCTTGACACAGCAATTACTACTTAATCTCATTAGGATAGATGGTAATGGAGCCTAGTTGTAAAATATCCCTTTGTATTTTTTCTTTTATTTTGTTTTGAATATATTGCCTTGATTTTTATCACATTTATGTGCACATTAAAGCACAATTATTCATTGTTAAAGCCAATCTGCAATCAGTGTCGTTTTCTATATTTTGTTTACCCAGATTAGAGGTTTGATCCTGCTCATTGACTTCAATCAGAGCTTGACTTACCCTTTACCCCCTCTATCCTCTGGATCTCCATTTTACAAAGCAGCAGTTTGTCCTTGGCCCTGGCCTTGGTGCACAATGAAAAGAGCCCATGATATAGATTCTTACATCTTCTGAGGAAAGACCGGTGGTGTTTACCTATACAGTTGATGGGGCCGGGCAAACTTTCACTCCCCTTCAAGTCTCCCTGGTCTCCAGTAAAGGATAGTTGGAGGACAGGGGCTGGAAAAGGGTGGAAGAAGTGTGGGAAGGAGGATGGCAGAAAACTGCTGACAAATGTGTTGGGAAGAGACCAAGCCATGGCATCCCAGGGCAAAGGCTGGACTGGGCTCTGCTCATCTGAGAGTCTGAGGAACTGCAGGGCTCCTCTGAGCTGTTCTCTTTCTCTCAGGGAAGAGTATGTGGTTAACAGGGTTCAAGACTGTCTGGTGAGCTCTCAGGACAGAGGAATGGGGTGCGTATGGGGAAATTCAGTTAATGAAGACAATTAGATGGAGGAAGATGAAATGTTCTCACTGCTTCAAGGTGCAGCCTAGAAGACCTTCAAATATGTCTCTGCTTCGGAATGGTTCCAGTTTCGATCAACTTTCTGTGCATTCACTAGAAACCTTCCTTTCTTCAATTGATGGGATATTCGTGCTCTCCACCCTTTCCTGTGACTTCACCACTTGTCATATATCCCCTTCCTTAAGTTAGGAATAAATAGCTTTTTCCTCTATGAGCTGCATGCCAGTTCTGATGAACAAGAAACTTAATGTAATATTAAGCAAAGAAAGAAATTCATTTTCCTATCTCTCTAACTTGACTCAGGCTATCAGTTACCCTGGAGTAAAGTGGAGATTAATCTGCTCCATGTGTACTTGCTGTATTTAACAATAACAGTCCACTTGTCTTATCAGTCTCCCTGGGGAAGTTTTGATCACAGAACTGGAGGAAGAATAAGGCTGTGTTGACTCTTCCTGAGGATCTTGATGTTTGGCAGAAGTGTTTACCTTCCTGGTTCTGTGCCAAAGCATTACAAAGTACCCTGGTTGGCTGTGCAAGGGAGAGGGAAGACAAGTAGGAGAAAGCCCCTGTTAGAGTGTTCTAGGACAAAAATCTGCAGAGGTCATTTAGTAGGGAGAAGTTGCACGGGCAAAGCAGGGTTGTCCCTAAGACAATGGGCCCTGCCTTCCGCTGGCATCATGCCAATCTAGTCACCACAACTAGGCTGTGATTTTTTCCATAATAAAAATGTTACTTTTAGTGCTCTTATTTTTCTCTAAAGACAGACTGTTTTCTGGCACTGCAGGTGAAATCGTATCCTCCTGCCATGTATTTCAGTGTGAGGAAAATCCTTAGTTAGCTTGAGTTCTTCCCAATCTGTCCATGCCAAAATGAATGCTCTTTGGGTGATCTGAAAGGTCAGAATCTTCTCCATCTTTAAATCCTACCTCAAGAAAACTCGGCAATGTGCTGTGTACAAGAGATCAGATAGTTAACCTCTGTGTAGATTAGTGGCACTTGGGATAGAGCATGTTTCATAGAGAATATTTGTTTAATGAATGATAGTGAGAAGTGTCCTGGAGTAGTACAACTGCTAACGTTGCACTTCCTCTACCACTGCCCTAATTTAATTTCCTTCAAAAATACATTTTGAACATTTCTAGGCACTGAAAGTGCCTGATTGCAGGTATGTGGAGTGTAAAGCATTATGGGCCCCTAATTTAAATCTGTACCTTGTAATATCATTTCACATAAATAATGATTAATAACCCTTGGAGAGGAAGAGAATGTTTTCAACCTCACATGTATGACCAGAAATCTGGCCTGTCAGGTGTTACTGTGATTTTGCACACATAAAGGGAAACTATGTCCCCCTACCCACTCCTCTTCTGTACCAGTTCTGTGGTCAAGATAATTTCCTCTCCTGTATTATCTGTGGAGGAGCATGTACCATGTCCCATTGTTTGGGAAGGGAGAAGTACAGTGCAGACCGGCCAGGCTCCTGGGTCTCATGGCGCCCAAATCTCATAACAAGAAGGAGAACAAGGTGACCAGCAGACAATGTTGCCTGCTGCTTTGGCACATCCACAGATATACCCTTGTATGCTAATTCAAGTTGAAGAAGCTGCTTGTACCAGTTTACAAATCCTTTTTTTTTGGGGGACAATAAAGATAAAAGACACTTGAAAAAAAAGAATATATCATTGTTCATACTTATTTAATGCCTAACAGGAGGTTTCTAGTCCTTTTTTAAATTAATCCTTATCCTAAAATTCCACATTACAAATACATCATTTTCATTTCAAGCTATAGCTATTTTGCCAAGTTCTACTCCCCCCCCCCCCCCCAATTGATTTTATTCCTGTCTAAAACCTCTTTCTGTCATTCTGTAATAGAATAAAAATGGGCTAAATAAAGCACTTTATCCAATCGATAACTCTTCATACTCGACCAAGAATCTCTGTGCCAGAAATAACATTCCACAGTCTGGAAGCGATAAGGATGAAAAGGTCCATTACAACATATTAATCATTGTTCTTTCATTTGTCTTTAGGCAGGACAAGTTCCATTGCTGTTTATTCTGTGACTTGTGATGGGTATCTTTGAAGCTTGCTTTACAACAGCAATGACCTTATGCTCTACTAGCTTTCTTTGACTGTTTAAGCTGCTGTGCCAAAATATATGCCCATTGGTATGCACAATTCACATGTGCAATTCGTAGGTCTGAACACAAAACTGACTGGAAGTCTGCCGCAGGAAGGGAGTTTGATAGTTATACTATGTCTGACCTGAAAGAACAGATGTGCTAAGTGTGTGGTGAAATCAAGTTCACAACTGTGCATGGAAATATTCAGATGGTAGATGTTGCCCATGCAGTGGGAGAAGTCAGGAGGTAACTCTGGACCTGAGTAAGAAGGCTGCTAAAATCCATCTTCCTCTATTTATTGCAGGAGAAAGGAAATAGGCAGAAAGGGCTAGAGGTCTAGGGGTGGTGAGAGCTCATCAAAGAAACATCATCCAGCTGCTTCTGTATCAGACAGGAGAAATAAAACTTGTGCTTGATTTGGAGCAGGGAAGTGGATGCTATGAAGGGAAATGGCAAACAGTAAAAGAAAACACTTTCATTTCAAGATGAGTATTCATCTCCTACCATGCTACTTAGAACTCTTTGTATCATGTCTATGCTAACTAGGACCTGCAGAATTAAATATTTATATGATATACATTAATGTAATTTGCAGCGGTCAGTTTGATTCTCACATACACTGGTGTAGCTTTTCTCAGCATGGGAACAGATCTAGGAAAATGCTTCAAGAGTGGCCACAATGCCTTGGGCTGTCTGACACTTGATGGGGAATTGATGGTGCTGTGTCAGAATGGGCTCTAAACCATGCAATATGTTGAGCATGGTCATTTAAACCAGCCAGCAGGAAAATTGGAGAGAAGCAAGTCTTCAGTCATTTTCTTCAGCTGCAGAGAGGCTCTGTGCAATGTATTATCCAGAGCCTGGAAACCTCTCCTAAAAGTAGGAGCCTCCTCTCAGAGAACCAAGCAGGGCACTCTCTCTGTTTGTTGTCTTCTAAAAAAAAAACAAGTGGAAGAGGAAAAGTGGTGCTGCTCACTCATTAGCAGTTTAAACAGACTAACCATAGAATCATAGAATAATTAGGGTTGGAAAAGACCTTAAGATCATCCAGTTCCACCCCACCTGCCATGGGCAGGGACACCTCACACTAAACCATGTCACACAAGACTCCGTCCAACCTGGCCTTGAACAGTGCCAGGGATGGAGCATTCACAACTTCCTTGGGCAACCCATTCCAGTGCCTCACCACCCTCACTGTGAAGAACTTCTTCCTTATATCTAACCTAAACTTCCCCTGTTTAAGTTTAAAGCCATTACCCCTTGTCCTACCACTAGAGTCCCTAATGAAGAGTCCCTCCCCATCATCCTTATAGGCTCCCTTCAGATACTGGAAGGCTGCTGTGAGGTCTTCACGCAGCGTTCTCTTTTCCAGGCTGAACAGACTCTGCTTTCTCAGCTTGTGTTCCTATGGAGGTGCTCGAGCCCCCTGATCATCCTCGTGGCCCTCCTCTGGACTTGCTCCAACAGCTCCATGTCCTTCTTATGTTGAGGACACCAGAACTACACACAATACTCCAAGTGAGGTCTCACGAGAGCAGAGCACCTCCTTCAACTGGTGCCTCCCTCCTGGTGCCGCCCCCGGTGAGTCCCTGCTCGCGTCAGCGGAGCTGCAGCTCCTGGGCAAGGCCTGGAGAGGACTTGAGGCTCCCTCGGGGGCTCTCACTGCTTAGGACTGAGGCTCCTGGATGCAGGGTTTCCCCTCGTTCTGGGGTTGAAGGCTCCTCTCTGGAGCTGCTCACCTCAGCAAATGGCCATGATCAATTCCTTCCTCTGCCAGAGTAAATTCAGCAGGGCACGTCTTCTGGCAGGATGCTCTGTAGACAATTGTGGAGGAAGATACGGTATCACGAAGAAAAGAAATCAAAGTGGCTGCGATCAGGGAGACAGGATAGACAAGGGGCTGCAGCTGTGATCTGGTGTGGATTATGCAGGGTGGGATCCCTGCTTTCTGGATTTTCAGTGTCTCTGATTCAGTAACACTTTCCCCTCCCTGTTTTTTTGCTCTTAGATTTATTTTTACAGGGAAGGGTAAGCAGTCTCATTTCTCTTGTCCCGTCCCAATCATATGAGTTTGGGATACTTCCAGAAGTATAACTGTGGCCCTGGGAGAAGAAAAAGGTTAGGGATTTCCCAGTAGAAGGCAGGTATGGCTTGGAATCCCCTCATCCAAAAGTAAACATGCAGTTGAGGCAAGGCTGCAGAAGATGCACTTCCTATCCACGTGTCCTCCAAGTAACTACCATCAGGACTAAATGATATTCAAAGAAAGGCTTTCAGAACAGAAATTTTGGCATCACTTGAAGTGGAATTTTGGTACTTGAACCCAAAGTCCTTTATTCAGTAGGTGGCTTGTGATCAGTGCAAAGTTAATGTGTTTTGCAACTGAAATTGGATCTTTAGAAAGAATGAAGTTCTGCTGCTCATGCTGAGTGGTGAATTTGGCACACAGTTATTTTTAAGCATGCAGAACCTGGCCCCTTACTTCAGACGTTCATTCTCTCCCTCTTTCCTCATCAAAAATAGTTACTTAAATACACTTAAAATAGCTTACACTCTACTTCCTGTAAGCAGTACTTACAAAGTAGATAAAATTGAAAATTACATGGTGCGTAACTGAGATCAATAATTAGAGCTACTTTACATAATCTCAGACTAAGTGCATGACTGTTGGGTGTTTCTCATTAGAAGGTTGTGGAATGTTCTTGCTTTCTTTTGCTTTATGTTACCTGTTTCTTGGCTTGTTGAAATAAGCCTGCACAGGCTTTTTGAAATGATATTTTTTGTGTGCATTCTGCCATTTCCCCATTGATATGGATCCACATTTGTTGTCTGTTTAGTTAACCAGAAGTTTTGTAATGACTTACGCAGCTCTCAAAATCCAGATTGAAAATAGTTTTAAGGGTTTGCCATTTTAAAATGGTATGGATTTTTTTTTTTTAAAAGTCAGCATTCTTGATATTGAATCACATGTTATGAAATGGAGATACATAATGTGGTGGCACTTCTATTATTCGTGACAGATCAATTTTGTATGGAAGGTTATGGCAAAAAATGCAAAACAGGCTGCCACAAGAGGTTATAGCAGAGATAGATCACAGGTGACATTGGTTTCTGTAGTAACTACCAGCAGATAAAACCAAATAAATTAGAATCATAGAATTGATTAGCAGGAGATTAGCAAGAGAATGTTTCTCTTTTGGTGTTGTTGGCAGAGGACCAGATGTTATTTACTTGTTATTTTACAGATAAAGGAACACACAGAAAAAATGTCATCAGAAAATATTTTGGACTCTAGACCATGTCCAAGCTCTTCTGTAATCCTTAGGAGGAAAACAAGCAGCAATACTCTACATTTTAAACTGAGACTTATTAAAATAAAACAATCATGCCTGGAATTTTCCATGCTTCTTGCACTAAGCAGAATCTTTAAGGAGCCCTCATCCCTCCAAAACCAAGTCTATATGTGGAGTATAGTGCTGATCGAAGATGGAAAAGTCAGAGATTCTGTTCCTTAAAAGCTAATTCCCCACCCCTACCCCATCCATCAGTCAGCCTCATGCAGTAACAAACCTGTGAATTCTTACAGATAAGTGGTCTGGGTCTGTCCATTCCTGCCAGGCTGGAGGTACAGCATCACCTTCACTGAGGCATGGGTTGGTATGTGCTTTTCTTGAATGGGAAAGGAGGAAAGTGAGGAAAGGGAGAGCAAGTCCCAGGCAAGGAGGTGAGTTGGGGTGTAGAGCAGGCAGGTGTAGAGCAGATGCTGCTGGGAGGAGCAGTATTTGCATGGTGATGTCCCAAGCTCTGCAGCACCAGAGTAATTCCCAACCTTCTCGCCCTCATGCTTTCCCTAAGGACTGTGTGCAGTGGCTGGCTGGGGAGTGCCATGCCTGCATGTTTTATACAACAGCAGTGGCTGTCCGTTGTTGTGGAGGATGACAATCAACAATTTCTCCTCCACATTACTTTTGATTATCAGTTCTCCTGTGACTAGCAGGCCCAGGTTTTGTGAAGGATGTTTCTTCACACGTAGTGAAACAGATATCAAATTGACCTAAAGGTTATTTCCTCTGAATTTCCTTTGGGTTCTGATGTCTTCGGCTAGCTGAAAACAGGTTATTTCAAATTAAATCAGCCTACCATAAATCTTTCACTTCCTTTCCTGCCACAGGCTCTTTATTTCCATGTCAGTGGTCTTCAGTTTTTTAAAATACACTTATTTTAAGATAGACTTAGAGGAATTTTTGTAAATCTTAAGCTGACCACCACCAGAGTGTAAATTCAAGTTCACATTACTGAAGAGTCTTTCCTGGGATGGCTAGCACAAGGGTTTGCACCACACACCTAAAAAGTGTGTTTGCTCTATTGCTTCTATTTTGGGGTGAATAGTCATTTTGAGGAGGTCTGTATGGGGTACCTTTGTCACCATCAAATTTTCATGATCTTCTTGAAGTAATTCAGAAGGAAATGATTGAGTTTTGTAATACATCTTTTAAATGAGCCAGCTATCTGTGAGTTAAGTGAAGATATTACAGCTGTTGCTTTATAAGTCGTAAGTGCTTGGTTTTCATCAAAGCCTTAAATGTTAGCCTATTCCAAAGGGTCAACTTTTATATTAGGTATCATTTATCCAGGATTAACACAAAATTAAGTTTTAATTGTACAGTCTGATGGAAAGTTGGATTTGTTTAAAAGTGGTAATAAAAGGAAATTTATGTGTTTAACTGAATAGCAGAGTGGGATTGGGTGACTAGAGAACACTTAATGTTTCTTGAGGAAAAGTAAGGAGGTGAAGGCAGAGAGGGCAGACAGGCACTCTGCTCACTGATAACCTTCCCAGCCAGTGGAATTGTGCTGGGGTCTCCTGCTTGACTGTTGGAGGACAATACTGCCATACATTTTCATTTAAGCCAAACCTCACAAAGATTAAAGCCACTTAGCGAAAGGCCAGCTAGCCAGCCTCTCCTATATTTTCATTCGAGAGTAAAGCTCACTCTTCACTTGTGTTCTCGGCAATTTGGGGCTTGACTGAGATTGAATTTGACAGTAAAGGAGATAAAACTTATCATTTGGTGTCATGATTCAGTTCGTCACCCGGAAGATAAATGAGTCATTTCAGAGGTTGATAAAAATGTATTTGTTCATTTGACTTTATATGATCAGTTATATTTTCAAGCAATCTTACAATAAAAGTAACATCCATTTGCTCAAAACAGCTGTATGCTGTCTGCAGAGTTACAAGGAATTAAAGCACGGTTGTGTTTGAAAAACATATGTGTATTTTCAGATTTCAGCTACAGCTTGATAAGGCACTATTAGATACTTGGGTGGCCACAAGAACAGTCACTGCTGAAATGGACACCCAGGCTAAGGACAGGGCACTCGGTAAAGTTCCCCTGGGAAATAATTCACTGTGTGGCAGTGGCAGTGCAGTGCCCAGCCCCACAGTGCAGGTTAGCAGCTAAATCTCTGCCTTCAAGAAGCAGAGCTGTAATCCAGGGGTAATCCCTGTTGGAGCTGGCCTCTGCCTGCCAGCCTGCACATCTGGTACTCAGACCTCTTGAGAAAGATGTCAAAAAGTCCATGTGAATATGCAGAGATTGCAGGAGAATGGATCTCTGTGAGTGACAGTTAGGCAGTCTTAATGGGGCTATGCATTACAAATATCAAGGCTTTGAAGCTTAATGTTAAACCAAAGGGAAAATATTCCTTCCAGCAGGACTGGAGAAAATGGCATGATTTCTGTCAAAGAGCTCTGGGCCAATTTTTTCATATTTTATGCACTCCCTTTCTTCCATTGCAGTTTCCCAGACTCATTTACTTAACGGACTTTTGCAAATCCTGCCTTTGCAGAAGGAAGCAGTCAGGTCCTCTGACTCCTGTTTCCACCACTCTTAGAATGGGGGACAGGCTGTTCTTTCTCTTGCTTTGTTACTCATTGACTCGCTTTAGCATCAGTTGCACAGAGTTTCTGAATTGGGACCTAGTATTGCTCTGCTAAAACCTGCTCTGACCAGTAGTAACACATGCCCAAGGATCTCCTGTATCTCTTTGGAGTAAGAGACATTGAAGGGTTACGGTAGAGCTAACTTAAATCATTGGGAGATTTATCACCAGTAAGACCTTATGTTTAGGTCTGCAGAAGCAAGAGTTATCTTAAATCCAGAGTGAATCCTGGCATGCTTTACACATACAATATGTGCATTATATTGTAGGTCCCACAACAATGTGGAATTCCTTCAACAAAAAAATGTTAAACTTAAGGTCCCAGTTCAGAAACACAGTTAAGGCAGTGCTTAAATTCTTTTCTGATCCATGGCCCAGCTCAGCATTTTCTTCCCCTTTCCAATGTACTTATGCTAATAACCTGATGGAAAAATGTTTCACAGGATATATTTTTGTACCTGAAAATAATTTTCCTGCAGCCTGTGAGATGCAGTATGATGCATTGTTCCTGTTGCAAAGAGGTTTGTTCTGAATGTGCTTGATAAAACTGTTATTACAAATGCAGCTCCCTGAAACAAAATGAGATGACAAATTAGTGGAACTTTTATAGGTTCCATGGAAAATAAAAACCAACATTTACATGAGCACGTTATTTATCAATCCCATGTCTTTGTATTTATACAGTACTTCTCATCATAAGCTGCTTTAATTATCCTTTCAGATACTGTCCTCTAAGTCAGGAAGTACTTTATTTTCTCTTAGAAGAAATCTACTGAGAATTCACTTGGTTTCAGTTGGCTTTTAAGACCACATATATTTTTGTTCAGTTTAAATATCCTTTCCACAGCACAGAAGAATGTTCGATTTGTTTTTCTTGGTTTATTTACAAGTCAGCACTGTTTTCACTTTCTGATCATGTTTTTTTAATTTGATTTTTATCTTCTTCCTGTCTCCCTGATTTTTTCTTAATCAGCCTCCCAAATATGCACAAATAATTATTTATAACAGTCACCCCCATTTTCTTGGATATAGGTCTCGGAGTTGTACCTCATTATTTTCCCATAATGGTTGATTTAGGCACTGGCAAATGATTGTTACATGTCACTGGCAACACACAAAGTTGGGGAGAAAACTCAGGTGTGTATTTGGTGGTTCTGTTTGCAATCTGATGTGTGTCCCTGGTGCAGCAATGCCTGGCTTCTGCATAGCAGGGACAGAGCATTTCTGGGTTGTTTTTCTGGCAGCAGCCCTGTCTGTACTCTCCCTCTTCCATTAAAGCAGGCTGGCTGCAGTTTCCTGCCAGGATTTCTGATACCTTTTCTCTTTTTACATGTTATGCCACCTCTTTCTTCATGATACAAAACAGGGATGACAGAACGGAGGGAAGATTGACCTTTTGTTCAGCTGCGCTTCTCCTGGATGATTTTTAACCTATTTTTGGATGAAGAGGGATTTTCGTCTACTAGGATAGGCCCCCGTTTCAAAAGTGAGAAAATATTTCTAAGCCATCACTGAATGTTCAAATTAACTTTCCAATGGTTCTTAACTCTTCTGTCTGTCCCAGATTTATCCAGGCAATTACTTAGATGCATAATGAAGCTCTATACTTCATAAAAAGAAGATTTTTTTTGCTAGTGGGAGAGAGGCAAACCATTTACTGCGAACTCATTTTTCATTATTTTTTCAGCTTACACCAGTCTGCTGATCCCTGGTGGATATTCTGTAATATTCAGCACACAATACATTTGTGCCTTTCTCATCTATGCAAAACATGGTCTCTTGAATGCTTTGCCATCTAGCTCCCAGATGTTTGTTACATTCACGTGCAGTGCATCTGCTGGGGAGTGATCTACCTTTTCTAGGGGCTTGATGATGACAAGAACAACGTTACAAAGTCATTTAGGCATTAGTACAGTTTAAATATCGCTTAGTGGTCAGCTAGCTGTTTAATTAACTGTGAGCAGCTGACCTCATCTTACCTGTATTCTTTTAGAGGATGGACACAAGAAAGAGGGTGTCCGTCAGATGAGGTTTTAATCAACAGATACCCCCATCATTAATTTTAAAGGAAAGGGGGCATGATTCTTGTGATGCATTTACCCGTTACATCTTGCTTTTGTATCATGCCTGATGAGACCATGCAACGCAGTTCCTCTTGACCACCTTACCAGAAAATCAGAACAAAACTGATTATATGTACCACATCCATTAACCCAGGAAAAAAAGTACTTTCATTGACTGTCTTAAAGCATAGTCTAGCCATCCTCAAGAAAGTACCTATCAATACTCTTTGTGGAGGTTTGTGCTGTCCGGAGGGACAGTGCAGACAGCAGGAAAAGGCATAACAAGATTAAATCTGTCCAAGTGCAGCAGCTGATGTCTCAGTGACTTACTGTAATGATGGTGAGGTGATTGGTTATTCAAAACATAAAGCAGATTCAGGAGCATTTCCCCCCAACAAGGTAACGATCCTCAATTAAAATTAGTGTAGAGAGTTAGTAGTCTTGTGTCAGTCATGAGTTTGGACCTAGCTACCTGTTTCATTAAAAGCTGTGGTTGATTGCCTTAGATCTTATTCTTACCTCAGTCTCTTTCTTTTTTCTTGATAAAATAATGAAGTAAAAATAGTTCCATGACATTCATAGACTACTACTGGAGCATATTTTGATTTCCTCCAGAATGCAGCAAATTTAAGAAATATGTTTCAGTCCCAGCCTGTTACCATGCTTGGTACCATTTCTGACAGGTTTTTCTGTGACTTTAAAATGTGAATTTGTGATGAAAGTTTCAATCTATTTTGATAATGTGGATATCAAAGAAATGGTTATCGTGAGTCTATTCCATGGCTATTTCTGAATAGGCAGCAATAACGATTTTTTCCCCTAAAATAGAGCATATAGACTCCATACTTTAACAAAAACACGCAATCCCCCCCTCCTTATTTTTTGTCTTCAAAATTGAAAATAAATTAAAAAGCCCCACCTTTCCCCAGTCAGACCTTGGTTTCCATACAAAATTCACCTCAGGCCCTCTTCTTGTAAGGTGTCCCTGTCCATGGCAGTGGGTTTGCAACTAGATGATCTTTAAGGTCACATCCACTCAAACCATGCTGCAATTCTTTGCTGTTAGCCTCGAATTCCTGCTGAATACAATGGCAGCTGCAGATGCAACTTTCAGAAGCACAGCCTTAAAAGAGACTTGGAGGGTCCCTCAGGAAAAAGTGCTTTCTCCCTCCTTTGCCCCCTACCACTGCTACATGATGTACAAAGAGGTCTTGAAAAGATTGAACAGGAAAATATTCAAACTTAAGCCTTCTGGATCATCTTTTTATAGCCTAAAATAAGCTCAATGGCAGAGACTTTTAAAGGCTTTTCTTTTTGTTTGAATGCTTTAATGAGAAGTGTATAAACTGACACTGATCTCTTCATGTTAGGGTTTATTACACTGAGACACTAGAGATGTTTCTGGGTGATAAAGTTGTGCTCAAGTGCTCCATAAATAAGTGCAGTAATAGAGAGATTTGGCTTATGTCAAGAAGATATGCACTGAAAAGAATAGACTATAATAGGCAACTTTTTCATGAAAACATTGGAGTATTACATGAACAATGGGGTTTGTCGGTGTCCTTTGAACTCAGTAAGTGGGTTGTGTGTGGTCTTATTTTGAGGATGGGGGAAATTGGATCAGATCTGAGAGTGACTTTCTAAATCTCTTCTTAGCTCTGCTGTCATCTTTAGTAGATGCTGCTAATGCAGATCAATGTTTCTGTTGATGTAAAGTAATCTTGCCATTGGAAGAAGTCTAATTTAGAGGCAGACTAATTTAATTTGCTCTGTTTGGACATGCTGTGTAATCTGGTGTTGAAAACTAAATCTTAGAACAGCTTTTCTTGATTGTACTGACAATTACAGAAGTTAAGTGGTTGTGCCTTTTGGGACAGCATGTTCACATCTTTGTGGCAGGTTTATATTTGTTTTATTTAGGTGCTATTTCAAGTCAGGGTTTATGTGATAACCACTCAGGCGGACAAATTAGCTGTTTCTGTTCTAATTAATCTCAAATAGCTTTTATTGGAAGCCTTCAGGAATATCACTAATGAACATATTCAAGATAGATTACTAATAAACAAATACTTATGTCTTTATTCCTAAACCATCATTTAAGGCTGAAAATATTATCACATGATTCCAGAAAGTTGCGTCCTATCCAGTGTAAATGTCATGATTACATTACCATCACATTCACAAGCTGTCAACTGTCAGATTTTATTGGTAAATACATTGCAGTAAGTAGCGAAGCAGCATTGCAATTTCTTATGTTAATATGGTTCTATAGTTACTAAACCAGCCTAAATACATAATAAGTAAATAAACCTCAACTTTATATAAAATGCTGACATGGAGATGATTTGTTTGCCTCTCTGGAGGTTTGTGGCATCAATGGACACGTGAGGTCAGGCCACTCTACTGGTGGTTACAGGATTAGTTGTCCTATGGCATGTTACACACCAGTGGGGATCTGACTCGCTGGCTCACAGACCTTACATCATATTCTGGGTGCAATTTGCCTTACACTGGCCTCTCAGAGGGTGTGGATTTCTCCCTTGCCAAGTTTCTTGGGGGAGGTGGGATATGGAAAAGCTATCATTGCAGACATGAGACAACAAAAAGGCAGTTGGTTTTCTGCTTGTCTGACAAAGAGGAGGAGAAAGTCAGGTTAGCAAGATAATTGGATGAATATAACTAGAGGCTCTCTCTTTCAGTGCATAAGGAAAATGACCCATCCTCCCCTCCCAAGCAGACTCCATGCTACAGGACTGAGAATAACACTAAAGTGAACAGTAAAATATAAAGTACAGCATCTTACACCACTTTTCCTTGACATCTCATAACTTACCCTTTTCTACAGCTTTTTGTTCTGAGCCAAATGTCACAAGTTAACAGATGAATAAATGAGGACGGTTCTCACCACTTGCATGATATGTTGCAAAATATACACAGGTGGTGCTTTAAAGCTTGCCATTTGCCTCAATAACTAAATACCATTTGCATTTTACTGGCTTCTATGTGTGTCAGATCCCGCACCTGTTCAAGACCGATTTCAGCAGGCATTATACCAGAGCCTATATTTTACTTCTTTCCAGTGGTAAATAGGTCAGTATTTCAAGACAGAAATCTATTAAAGAGAAAGTAAGTGTTCTGTCTGAAAGGAAATATGGCTTGTATGATGTTAAATTAAAAATAAATTGGGTAATAATCAGTCAAAAATGATTGAAATGCTGAGGAAATCGGTCAAAACAGGAGGAGTAAAAGACCCTCAAAACAACTCCAACTTCAAACTCTCATGCATCAAATTCACGTTTGCATAAAGTATGTACTGTAATTAAATATATGACTTGTCCAGCTGTAATCAAGGGTAAAGCACATATGCCTGAAGTTATACATGTCCTTATGTACCTTGCTGATCTCTGACTAAAGTGGTTAAGCTTATTAAGTATCTCTGGAAAACGTATTTCTGATTAGACATAGAAAAAACACTATTACATTTACAGTATTTGTTACCTTAAAGATTCATTAAAATACAGCAAGTTTGACCATGATTAGAGGCATTGTGACACTAGATGCTGTGACACTTGATGAACAGTACCAAGATTTGCGTAAGTAGTTTTTCTGAATACATAAATGATGCAAAGGACTAGTGGCTTTGGGAAGAGGTGATTTTTAATATTCCTGTCAACACCAGATGCTGCACATAAGAAAAACTCCATGATCTTTCAAGGTACTGCAACCTATCTGGAATGATTACTGATGGTTTTCAGCTTGCTGTGCTTTAGTAAGGTGCTAGGAGTGGTTCCAGTGCAAATTTGAGCAACCCCTGCCTAAAAACATCTATCATCGTTTGCAGACATTTCATCTTGCACCTCCTGGCCCCAGCTAAGAACTTTGAGTCAATCTGAATGAGAGTGTTTGTGATGTTTACAGTTTACGTTAAGTGGCTTTTAGAAAAGAAGAAAAGCTTTTACTTCAGGAATTAATCGCTCTGTATATATTATTATGATGGTACTAATAGACGATAGTATACACAGTAAAAGCAGAATCAAAACACATCAGCTCTGGTTGTCAGGAAAATCAGAGTTTTTAAGAGTTGCATGTACACAAATTAAATTATGTTAAGAAATTTGTAATGCCATTAGGTGGTCTTTACAGGCTTTAAATTTATGAAGCAGGGCTTAGGTTTTCCACTTTCCCATTGTCAGTGGGCATGCATGTGCAGTGAGAGCTGGAACTGGAGGGAACCAGAAACCAAAATATACATGAGCCCAAGAACATAATTCAGCACACGACTAGAAAAATGAGCCACCAGGAGCTTCAATGAAAAAATGCTTAAGCTTGTATATCCAGAATAAACAATAGGCACCTACCATGCAGTTTAGGTCTCCAACCATCCTATTCAGGAGGTGGTTCTGACCCAAAGCAAGCAGGTGATTGCAAGGGCAAATTCAACATTGATCTCAGTGGAGCCAAGCAGGAGATGGAGCACTGGCAACAACAGGAGAGCTTGTGCTGCATCAGCCCTGGAGGGCTGCAGAGAACTCTCTAACCTGGTCTTCCTCCATAAAAACCTTGGCTGATTTGATGTATTTGCATTTTTGGAGACTTCTTTTCCTCTTGCTGTCTTGGAGGGAAAAGAAGTAGTGGTTAGGCTGGGTCTCTGTTGTTGATCTCTGTCAATACAGCTGGAGGGGGTCAGGAGTGTGAAGAGCTCAAACCCTTACCAGCAAAAGCCCTAGCGTAGAGGTGGGTGTTTTGTCCAAACCTTGGTTTCCTGAAGTGTTTGATGGGGGAATCTTACTTTACCGATACCTGAATTTCTATCGCAGGGTGACAGGTTTCCTCAGAATCAGCTCTTGCTGTGGATGTCGGTATGACCAGAGGCCTTCTAAATGAGCATCAGAATGCTAGTTGGTCATGTAGTGACCATGGAAAATAGTTGTTAACCTTGAAGCTGAAGTGGACTTCTCTGACACCAATCCTCCACTGTCACTGACAGCTCTATAAGAGGTGTCCAGAAGAGTCCTCAGGCACATGTGAGCCACAGCACTCTATTCTTCGTACCTTTCCTCAAGGCACAATAAGCCAGTATATTTGTTCAGATGAGAAAGTGGGAATAATGGGACTTTCACTCAGATGTTTGCTGTTTGTTCTTCAGCACTGAAAAAAATGTATTTCAGAAATGTGCAGCTTTTCCTGCAGGAAATTGTGGAAGTTGTATCTCAATTAAAATGACAGTATTTATAAAGAAAAGGCAAGGAGAATGCTTTCACAGTATAACATTTTGACTTCTCCTTCCTTAGCCATTATGAGAAACACAAATGTTCAGCTGGGACTGTTGAAAATGCCATTTATTGAAATAAAATTACTCATCTCGGTTGGCTGAACCAACATCTTAACTGCTGAAGTACATTTATGCGTACTACAAGAAGGGCGTTTTCTAGCCTTAAAATACGTGTGTGTGTGTGTGTGTGTGTGTGTGTGTGTGTATATATATATGTATATAAAAGTTGCCAGTGTAGAGTTAAACTACTTTTTTCCTATTTGCCTGTAGCAGGAGGCAGCACACAGCCACGCTGCCCCAAGAGCAGACCCAAGAGATTCATACCCCTGGAGTAAAGTCTGGGTTATGTGAAAGTTGTGACCATTTTCATCACTGAGTGGTGGTGGTGTTTTAACAGGTGGGTTCCTGCTGCTGGTTGCTACTGGATGGCTATTAATGGCAGATGTAGTTTCCTTCTGCACTGTGTTATCCCCTTTGGACTTGCAGTGTGGGACCCTTTGTTGCATAAGCTGTAGAGGGAGGTCCCAACTCTGCCTTTCTCACTGAGGTTGGTACCATTTACCACAATGCGACCCTCACCATCACCTCCTTGGTGCAATAAATTAATAAAGAAAAACACCTATACAAACAAAAATTATGTGGTGCTGAGCTATTATTCCTAAATATACTGTTTGCTAACCCAGTCCCATGTGCTGACACTGTCTAGACAAAGGCATGTGGCCAAGGGTCGCTGTGCTCCACAGCGTGCCTTTTCAGTGGGTCTGAAATAGTTGAGCTGTGCAGCTCCCCTTCCTGGTGATGGAAACTGCACAACTGATATGCCAGTCACTCTACTGAAGATTTTCCTTTAGAAATATCATAGAGTGAGCCACAAAGCACACAAAGTGCACATCAATCACAGCTGCACCCTGGCTCGATGCCTGCCTGCTGCTCCATTCAGAGAGCCACAGTGTGCAGTCTCTCTCAGAAGGTATCTGCTCTTATCTGGGTGGAGGAGAGTTACAGCCTGTCTTACACACCATGTGGAGCTGTTGGTGGTAAGTCTTCCTGAGAGGTCATGTAGAGTCTTGTTGAAACACTAAGAATGAGGTGGAAAGGAATTTCTTCCTTGGGTGCTTCAGGTTGGGAAAACGTGTCACTTCACAAAGCACAGCAGAAATTCCAGGTAACTTTGCTGTCCATAGTCCGTGTTGCTGTGAAGTATGCATTGCCAACTATAGCCTCTTGAACCGGTCATCCTTTGCTGTTTTTTGTTGTATGATACCTCCAGAAGACACACCTCTTGGAGAAGATGGCATGTGCTGCAATTCTGATTCAGATGATTTGAATTCCTGTGTGCACCTCTCAGGCATTCCCTGTAAAGTCAGTGCCTGCAAGTTGCTGCTCAAACATGAGCATTATCCAATCCATATTTAAGCACCTTTAAAAATAGGCTTTTTAGCATGTAGGGTCATCTCTAACGTCTCTTGCTTTGAAAAGATGAGTTCTTGGACTAGTTTTTGATTCCTAAGCTTTGGCCAGCATTTTCAATTCTAATGTTGTGAAATATTTTTCATATCCATAGATCATATAATAGGAAAGCTATTGGATGAAAGCTAAATCATAGATTTCTAACCACATCTTGCTTTAATCATGAATGCAACTGAGCCAATTCAGAACTGCCCTCCCTTCTAAAAGAGCAAATTCTTTAAGTATTGTTAAAAAGCAGCTAACACTAATGTGTATTTTCCTTTGCAAAATTTGGTGATTTTCCATTTTCCAAATTAAGTCCTTTTTGACCCTTCCACCTGCAGATTATAGTGTAATTTTTTTCTGAGTATAACAACATTTAGCGTGCCATGTGTGCCTCCTTGTGTGTAGTGGTCATTTGGTGATTATCATCCTATGTACCAAAACTTAGCATTTTCAGAGATTCCTATCATACCAACACACCTGTTCTCACAAATGTTCTCAGAATTTGGAGATGCCAAAATCCTTTGGGGTGCTTACCCATTCTTATATTTATGAGGCCTTTCACTAAACACACAACATTTCTGATGCATTTGTTTGCTTTGAGCAGTAGCTATTATTTTATAAACACACTCTGCTATACTGTAAAGGACTGTCATGATTCTCATAGCAATTAAATAATATTTTCCTACTGAGATTTGTTGTCTACATTTCTGCATCAGACTGGCACACTATATAAAGATAAACCTTTTTAGATTAGCTGTTACAGACTCAGTATAGTGGAATATGGATCAAACTTTTATATACGCCATCAATTGAGTATTTCTGCAGAACTTCAGGCTGGCAGGCAGCTGACGGCTGGTGTGAGTGTGCACAGCTCTGCAGATTGTGCTCTAATGTGCCCTCCTGCTCCAGCCATGAATTTGACTTCTAGACCTGCATTTGAGTTGTATGCTGAAGGAATGTGCAGGGATATGGGCATTGTTCTGTTGGCATGAAGTTACCCAGACTTATGTATGTTTGTCTTACTGAACCTATGGGATGAAGTACTTGATACGGTTAATTTATAGTGAGACATAAATTCAGTAACATGGTAAAGAACTTACTGTGAAATGATGGACAACTTGTATTAGAATTCCTTTACTAATGCTGTGCAACACTCATTTATTATTATTATATGTTCAAAAGTGCTTTTGGCACAGTTTTGACACACTCTACTAAGACATCCAGTCCAAATTTATTGCCAAAGATAGATCCCTGTAGGAATGGCAAACTATCCACACTGTTCCTATACTGTCAGATACCATGCTCTGCCAGCTATCCAAACAACTGCAGGCAGGGTGCCAGGGAAAACATATTATAACATATTATAAAACTCTATTTGACTTGCACCTTTGTAAAAAAACAGGACTCTGAATTTTTAAGTAATAATAATAGAAGAAATGCTTCTGTATTTGGGACCTAGTAATCTGAAGGCAATTCAGTAACCCATCAGACTAATCATGTATAAAGACTAGGCGTAAGCATTCAGTAAAATTCTGCAATCAGTGCAGGGAAGTGAAATGCTAACTCCTACACCTCACCATTCATTTTTTCTTCCCTTTATGATTTAATATTGAACAACGATGAAATATGTCATCCATAATGGGAGAATTGGCTGAAGTGATTTTCCAGTAATTAAAAAAACGTATGGAATCTGGGTCAGTCTCCCAGCAAAATACCTAATATAAATTGATTCAGAAAGAGCCTAATCCATGAACTATACGATTTCAGTTCATTATCTGATTCCTGAAATGTTGAAGTACCTGAGGATCTTGTTTTTATTATCTAGGCAGCTGGAGAGAAATCCAGAGTTCCTTTAAAATGAAGGGTGCATTGTAGCTTCCCCACGATAGAAAGCACACGGGCCATGATTGCAGTGTCAAAACTTCAGCCAGTTCAACACGTAGGTAGGGGAAAAGTGTGTTAAATCTCTTCCCTACCCCTTCCCTCAAAGAAATTTTCTTAGCTGCCGTGGTGCTCCATAGGTGTCTTCAGCAGCGATGAGCCAAATCCCACATCCTGTAGCTATGCAGTTATTTTGCTTGAAGCTGATAGAATTCTTTTTCTGAGTAAGAAAAATGGTCTTTAGCTGCATTAATTGCACTCGTTTTTCTATAGTCATCCAAAAGAGTGCCCACTGATTTCAGTGAACATTAGATGTAGGTTTTATAGCTTATTTCTTTTTTACTATGGTAAACTCCTCTTAGCTTCTGAGATGCTTTTCTGGCAGGAAGTCAGCAAGATCATCCAGACTGCAAGTAACTCTCTAGCAGGATATTTATACTTTTTTTTATTCTTTTTATGGCATCAGGAACTGTAATCTTATTTGAGGCCAGGCCATTGCCCTGTTCTATCATCAGTAATTTCAGCAAAGTAGATTTTGAGATTTTGTTGGTTTAAAATTAGAATCTCTGTATTCCTATTTTATTAGAAGTACTACAGCAGATTTGTAACAAAGGATTTGAAATCACTCTAATTTAATGGAAGCTCTTTCCTGATATGAATGATAGAACTGGTACATGACTAATCAAATGTATTAGTGCACAGAATGGAGATTGCATACACTCATTTGTGTTTTCGTCCATGTTTTATATTGTCTATATTTTACTTTCTTTTTTTATTTTCCTTTTTCCCTTTAACTTTTCTCTGAGCTTCAACTGGACAAATTCACTTAGGGTTCATTGTAGAATGATCCCAGAGTAGATTACATAGTGCTTAATGGATTGCATTTCTAAAATACCATTGAAATGATTTTTATTAGGAAGTTTAGGTTTATGGAAAATTAATACAAATATGAAAAGTTTTGTAACATTGTATATGTTTCTGGGTTCCATAATTTTACTAGTTTGTATGGAAGCCTACCATCTTTGTAGACTTAGCAAGTGATATGTCAAAGAAACACATTTGGCACTTTCTACAGAGTTTTGATGTTACACTCTGTTCACTGAAGATATTTTAAAAATCAAGAAGTCTTATAAAAGTTAATTAAGTCTTTAAAAACGTGAGGCGTAATCAAAGAGTTTTGCTTCATGTCTGGATTTCGTTGCTAGACTATTGGCATCAATTGCATGATTAAGAGTCACTCTTCTAATTTAGCTATTAGACAATCATTAGCCTGATTACTACATATTGACTGCTGTACTTAGCTCTCAGATCATACTACTGGAGGGAAAAAAAATACACCAGCAGAAAGGAATAATTTACTGATGACAGCTTTGCTTAACAGTTCTCAGAGCTGTTCTGTTTTTTAAAACATTTTCCCTTTCAAAGTAAATGCTCACCTTGGCATTTAGAGATGTAAAAAAAGCCTGTCATGTTGTTATAGCAGGCTGTGACCAGGGCTGGGTTTCATGCTCTGAATAAGGCCAAATGCTTCCTTTGTATCTCGGGCTCTGAAGTCACTCCAAAGTCAGCCTGTATTTTCATAGTAGGAGAAAGTAGAGTTTTATTCTGCTTCTGAGACCCAGAAAGCTTGAAAGCCACATGTTAGAAACATTTAGGTTCCCGACTCCTATATTGAAACCCTTCTATGTCACAGCTTCCTACTTGGAAAGTAGGAATGATGTTAATTTGGTCTGTCTGGTCTAGTTAGGCTGTAAACCTTCTCTGGGAGGGGCTGTCTTTAACCATATGCTTGTGCAGTGCCTGGCACAGTGGGAACCCATCTTCAGCTGAGGCCTCCGAGGACAATGGCAATGCAAACAGCAGTAATACAAAATCGGAGAGGAATTTTTGGCTCGTATGAAGCTAAAGTGACACTGTACAATCTTGTGCCTTCAGCTTTGCTTTTCACCAGAAGCATAGTAACAGTGGACAGCCAGCCTGCTCTCCTGAGCTGTGGACCCAGTGACTGGTGTCCTGCCTGCCTGCCGCCTCGCATGGGGCTTCCTGGGCACTCCTCTTCTGCTCGAGCCTTCGAGGTGGCATCTCCTCCTTGGGTACAAAGTCAAACCCCTCAGGAAAAGCATGAAGGGGAGTCTTTGCTGAAAGCAAAGAGCAAGGAATCTTTTATCTCCCTTTTTCCTGTGTGCCTAAGCATCCTCCTCCAGGCTGTTCTGAGTTCATCAAAGTCTTTTTTTGCCTGGGACACATCACCAAGGCACACGTGTGGTCTGTCAGTAGGATCATGTGGTCTTCCTGGAGCTAGGGCAGTCCTGGGCAGAGCTCTGCCATCTTTTCATCTCTTAAAACATTTGTGGAAATGAGCCTTGACTGGGGCTAGGGATGGACAGCCAAACCAAGGCTTTTGGCAGTATAAAAATGGGTGTAGGTGAAATCTAATCAATGGCTTGATTTAATTTTTGGCAATTCTCTCTCATCTGAGTTCGTTTTGGCATAATCAGGCTTTCTGAAGATGAAGCCCTTGCAACATTGCTCTGTTTCACTTGCATTAGGGCTGATAGCTGTTGGTAATGACTGATACTTTCATTCTTCCCCATGACAGCCTTTTGTACCAGCCTGTTTGGTGCTGTAATGGAGCTCATCATACCTAGGATGAGCACAGAAAGCATTACCATCCACTGCTTCTGTGAGGCTTGCTCTGTGACTGTGCTCAGCAGCATAGTGAATATCATCCATAGTAAGTAGCTAATTTAGCATCTCCTATCTGAAAATGTGGTGGTGATGAATAATCAGCAAAGATTTAAATGATCAGGAACTTAGACACTTTTTGAAAGACTGAAAGATGAAACTGAGATCTTCTGTTATGATACTCTATACGTATTATATAATGCTAAGTGCCCATACAGGCACTTACGTGAAAGGATAACATGAATGTTGTTGGGGCTTAACTCCATGTAATGCATTTTTATTCTCTCACCAAGTAATCTTAAATTATTTTCCTTGTCAAGATGATTGACTGATCTTGACTGAAGAATCTTTCATTGTTAGAGAATACCTTTTTGTTTTATAATTTCCCTAATTAGCTCTAAATCTTGCTGCTCCTCTCTGTAAAGAACCGACGTCTGCCAGAAGTAACTGCCCACATAAATGCAGACCCCTTTGAATACTGCCTCACAAAAGTTTTTTTCCATATCAAAAGACATATGAGCCACACAATAAAGCTAAATTGCTTCAGCTAAAAAAAATGAAATTAAGCTTAGAAATATCGCCTCAGATAAAATACCAACCTACACAAGCCTCTTTGGCATACACAAGCCAGCCGTGGACTGCTTGCACCTGAATACATTCTGCTAGCTTTTGAGGATGAACCCCAGCTGCAGGGACCCTGGTGTGCAGCATCCCTGCACGGCTTTGCTGAGAAAATAACCCTGATTTGCTTTCTGGTCTGTGGAGGCTGTGGGTCAAGGCTGCTGACTGCTATTGCAGCCTACATTTACATCTCAATCCCAAAGCATCTCACTTCTTACCTACTTCTTTCTACTTCCCTTCAGCTTCCTATTACACTCCTGAAGGTGTTTTCCCTTCAGGTGTGCAGTTTATAGCTTCAGAGAAGGAGCAGGCAAAAGGGAAGAAGACAAAAATGGTTGGTTGAGGCAATGCGACAATCAGAGGTGGCTGGGTGCTGGAGCAAGCTGCCCGCAGAGCACTGCCAGGCAGCACGGTGCAGCTGAACCACCCAGTCTCCCCAGCAGCACAGCGCTGGGCTTCTCTGGGTCCTGTCACCAATTAGGACTGCTCCTCCGATGGGGAGGTGACCTGACTGAAACCGGAAAAAAGGACCAGTCTTGGTTTTCTAAGGCTTTCAGCTGTATAAGGGGTTTAGATCAGCTTTGGACAAGTTGCTGAGCTTAAGCTTTTGTGGGGCATGAATCTTTTTTCTACTCACGTCAATGTGTTTCGGATCAGGCGCCTTGTTGGGATAGACCAACTCTTTTGATATATTAGCCTGTTGCTGATTAAATGTATATTCCACTTTTTAATTTTCACTTTTCGGGGTAGCCATTGCTCTAATGGAGATCCATTTAGCCATTGGTATAGATCAAAAAAGCCAAGCTTCCTCTGCACCGCTACGGATTTTCCATGGAGCTGCCCATAACAGCCTTGAAGTTATTAAATCCTTTTGTTTTGCTGTCAATTAAACAAGGATAAACATCAGTCAAGGAAGGCTGGGTCGGGATTTTTGGCTTGGTAATTAATCAGTCAGCCCCTTCTCTCTTTCCTTTCTGCTTTTCCTCTACTTTCTGTGCTTCATTTTCTGTCTGTCCTGGTTTCTTTCTAATAGTAGCAGGCAGCTGTACAGTGCAGACTTCAGTGCTTTAGTAGCAGAACTCTGTGCTTGGATCAATCATAGCCTTACAAATCACAACAATCCCTGGTACGTATGTCGAAATATGAAAGAGAATGGTCCCTACTTCATTTTATTTTATTTTATTTTATTTTACAGTGCAGCTTTGTGCACAGCACACACAATGTCCTTTTACATTAAGAAATAACTTACATTTCCTTGATGGCTCACTTTCTTATTAGGTCACATTTGGCATGACTGTTCAGGGCTACTTCTAATTATTCATATAATATCATCTTACGTATGAGGATGGGCCATTTTCCACTAATTTCTCAACCCTGTTTTTCTTTCTCTAATGGCATATGACCAGCTTCTAACGTAAAAGAAAAGAAAGGAGGCTGAATAAAAGGATAGGAAAAGAAAAAGAACTCTGCTGTACAACTGAAACGGGTAATTATGCTCTTCTAAGCACATCGCTAGAGCCCAGCTGGCACAATTAAAGAAATAGCTGATCAGTTCCAGTTATTGATTCTGCTAACATGTTTGTTCACGGTTGCTTCTTGTCTAATTAGTTTTTTCTGCTTTCTTAGTCTGAAAGCACACCTTTTCAGTCAAATCTGTTTTCAGGCATCAGATAGCAATGCTTTATTTAGACCACTTGCTAGCCATTTATTTTAATGCAACAGTACTTCTGTTCACTTTTTTCTTTAACCCAATATGTGGCTGATTCTTTGGAGTGGTGTTGAATTTCTTAGAGCTTTTGAGATAGTCTGAAATTTAAGATGGTGATGCTTCATAACAGTGAAATGAACAGGTCTGAAAGTCAGGTCTAGGGCATCTCTTGGGAACACCTGAAAACGTGGAGATACCTCTTGCCAGTTGTAAGAAGTTACTGGCCATACTTGTCAATTAGAGAAGAGTGAATTTTAAGGCCCCATGCTTGCATTTAAATTGTGTGGATAGACAATTTTAACTGTTCAGAGACTCTTCTGTTTACCTGAATTGGGGCTCTTTTTTCCTCAGTTGAAAAACAGCTCCTATCTAGAAAATAGTTCTTTGATAAAATGGCCCTTTTACACAAAATGGGATGTGGACAAAGAAAAAAGGAGTGGGAACTTAATGGGAATCCAAATATACCGGGTTTCATCATTTCTGACATGCAAATGTGCAACTATAAAATGCTTTTGGTTTCAAATGTGCATTTTACACAAAAATGAAGAGGATTGATGTGCCGAACAAAAAATAATTTACCTCCTGTAGAACTGCACCATGTGAAAACATTTAGAAATGTAGCTTCTTGCCCTGATTCAGAATAGCAACAACAAAGAAGAAATCTTGGACTGTTTGGTAGGACAGAAAATCTATTTTCTAACCAGCCCTAGTTCTGGTGTTCCTTTGTGCCGCTGAGCAGCTCTCACACGGCACCTCAAACACGAACACATTTCAGTGCTGGATAAAGCTTTATATATTTCAATAAAGAACAAATATATCATTGCAGTCCAAATAACTTTTATGTTTTAAAACACCAAACAGGAAAGAACGTGCTGCAGTCTCCATGACACAATGTGTATGTCTGCACACATGACTGAACACAGTAAGTCTAAAATGGATAGTAGTAGTCTGACAGATTTAAAGGTGCAGAACATAGAAAAGACATTGTAATTCTCTAACTTAAAATTGTTGTTCAGGCACTGATTTCTTCAGAAAAGAGAATTGCTTATTGCTGTGTGCAAAGAGATTTGAAGGAGTGCATTATCTGGACTGAGAGAATAAAAATTACTTTTATGTCTGTTTGAATCATGCTGTTCCTAAGATTTCTTTTTGGGTTATTAGAGCTGTATAAATACAGGTTGCTATTAGCTGCTTTCAGCACCCAAGATGTATACATATTTTAGATATTGCAGTAGTCCTTGTCTTTGTGGTTGGCGTCACTCTTGCCTGATTTCCCCTTTTCTTCTGAGGGGGGAAGCCAAAAAGTATTTCAGCTGTTAGAAGATGAAACCTCTACCTTACAACCTGGTTATCATTTCAGGATCATCCAGCACAAACATCCAAATGTTTTTGACACATCTGGGCTCCATAACTTCTTCCCTGGGCAGAACATTCAGTGCATCTTAATCCCAGCTCTTGCCTCAGCCTCCCTCCCTCTGCTCCCTGGGACACTGTCCCCCTCCTGCTACCCAAAGCTACCTTCTGCAGGTACCTCCCTGCAGCCACACTGCTCTCCAAATGGGGGTGAAGTATAGGGAAGGAAGGAAGAGGTGTTATATATATCTGGAATAGGTGCTGGAAAAGTCTAGGAGCCACTGCTGCATACTGGGGATGCGGGGACCCGCACAAGGAGGCTGAGCTGGGTACAGTGTGTAGGACAGCTTTACCCAGCACTGGGGGATTTACATTTAATCTGCCTAGGGCGCAGGTGAGATGCTGGGGCAGGCCACAGAGAGGGCCCCTGTTAAACAAGGGATTTGGGAAGCTGAGGTTCAGCTGTCGGCTCTGTTGTACACTGCTGGGGGGGGGGGGGGGGTGTCATCTTTTTTACTCTGCCTTAGTTTGTTGTCTGCAAAATATAGAATGAGCAAATGTGCTTCCCTCTGCCCGAGGACGTTTGTGAGGATAAAAGCTGCAGGGGTGTGGTGGTGCGGTGGGCAGTGCAGCTCAAGGAGGCGAGGAAGAAGGGGCTGCTTTTGGCAGAGGGCTCTGGCACTGCTGTGGCTGTGACTGCGGCAGTGCACTGCCAGACGTGGGGGCCGTCTGATCTGTCTTTATTGAAGCTACAGCTCATTGTGGTGAAGCTTTCTCCTCTTCCTACCATAAAAAAAGATGTAAATTGGAATGGTATAGCACTTCTCATAAAAACTCTGTGCATTTATATTTAAACACTGAAGTCACACCACTCCCTATTGAAAAGCCCTCGGCTCTATTGTTGCACATGACTAGCGCAGAAAGAGGCCATTATACTCAGCAAAAGTGTATTTTCCTTGCTCATTTTCCTGGAAACAAAACCTTCCGAGCTCTGGTGGCACAAACCTCACCAAATGGTATTGATAAAGAGGGAGAAATTGCACATGGCACCAAATCACTGACTCCATCTGAGAGGGAAGGAATAAAGCTCCAAAATATGGCAACAGATGCCCATGTGAAATGGCGAGATTGCCTTTGTGGCAACACAGAACAGTTTACCAATAAAGCTCTTTCTGTCTGTTATAGTTGTGTTCAATAGCAATGACAGCTGTCAAGGAGCTCAGGGACTTGCTGTGATGCCTTCAACATTCTAATCACTGCAGCAAATGCACAGAAAAACTGTTTGGAGCACTGTTGTTGCCATATGATATTTAAAAGGAATCAGTAATTGTTATTTACCTAAAAATTAGAAGGAGCTCTTGATTGTTGTGATACAGCTCTCGTTTCTGTAAACAGAAAAGACAGATCCTCTCACATTGTAATTCTGAGCAGTTAATTGGTGATTTACATAGCCCCTTTTACCACCACGCTCTCAATCTTCAGACGATGAACTATTTTTCCCTGAGAAGCTCAACTGACAGATTTTAATATTCCATTAACTTTACAGTTTTGCTATAACATTGCATCTTGGGACACTGGGGCACTTTGATTCAAACTACAGGAAATTAATTTTCTCTCTTTTATTATACCACCAGTAACTACCTTAAAAAAAGAAACTTTAAAACTCCTGGTGACATGAGTATAATATGTAAAACTGACAGGAAGAATTATGAACTTTATTTCCATAAAAGAAGAAAAAAGGGGGGGGAAGTGTGTGGTAATTATAGTGCTGAACCATTGTATTCATTCTGAAATTAAGATACTTTTCTAAGACATGAAATTCGCATAGTGAAGAAATGATCCTGATGTAAATCTTTGCAGTTGAAAATCATTAACAGTTGTTAACCCCTTTTGTTGCAGCCAAAATGTTTTGACTGAATATTTCTGCAAAAGACAAAAAAAAAATCCCAAAATTTGGTATTGAGAAGATTGAACTTTATAATCTTGTCTAAAATGACCACAGCTCTTCCTGGGAGGAGGAAGAAAAAGCGGCTTCACTTAAATTTTCTCTCTCATTTGAATCAGTTTCTTGGTAACATTTTATTATAGCTAAGGCCTAAAATTATGTTGAAATACTTGCAAGTTATGTCAGTGTATTAACCTAAATTTTATAAGTGAATGTAGACTATATAGATGAATACAGTTCCATCTATATTTTGCAGATGTATTTCAATAGATACGATTATCTATATATTCCTTGAGCACAGGCAAACAGTGGTTTGAGGTTAAATACCTTCAACTGGAAGAGCAGGTTGTTCTTCATGTGCAAAACAAGAAAAAAAGAAAATAGAAGTTGTGTTTTATGCAATCTCCCCAAAGGGCAGAAATGCCACGATGTCAAGAGAGGTCCCGGCAGTTCTCCATGCTCCCTGCTGCTCTTATCTCTGCTGCCATGCTCCAACCCCCATTCCCTTTCAAAGCCGCCCACCATTCCCCGCTCATGGTGCTGGGAATTCCCAGTGGCATCGCTTCTCCCTAGGTGCGACCTAAGCACAGACTCAGTGGTGCGTTATTCCCAGTACTAGACACAAAACACCTCATTTTTCACATCCAACGCTACTGACTGCAGGAAACGTTATAGCTGAGAGTTTATTGCCTGGTTGTATTTTCTAGGTCCCTTCTCTAACCATAATTATTGAAGCTGCCAAAGGCAGATTCAAAGAAGGGTTTAGGCTCAGCACCCCAGGCTGGCCTGTGAGGAGCCAGGGGCATCCCACAGAGCTACATCCTGGGGACTGGGCACCCTGCATGGGGATGCTGCTGCTTGGGTTATCTCTGTTTACTGTCAAAGCACCAGTAAATGAGTGGCGCCTGCAGAAACACAAGGAAAACTTGTATGGGGCTGGGAGGTGCTTTGCCTCAGCTGCTCAGGAGAGGAGATGTGGACAGAGGCCAGGTGGAGAATATGAACCCAAATGTGATGGGCAGGTGTCAGGACTGAGGTGAGAGGAAATGGCAGTGGGATTAAAACACCACTTCACTGGGGTGATGCAGATCTTGAGAAAAGCTTAGCAAATGCCTGTCTGGAATGGTATCCTGGTTTGGGACAGGAGTCTTGATTTAGACTTCTGGAGATCCCATTTGACCTCTTAACAATTCAGTGGTTAAAATGGGGCAAGAGGGATGGATTTGGGGAAACCTGCCTGACCAAGGAAGGACAAAGAATATGAAATAGTTTCTGAAATGCAGTACTGTAACTCATATTACTGGGATCATGGAAGAACATGTATGGGAGGATGTAAAACATCTTTGTCTTATCTGGTTTTCAGTTTCAAAACAAAGATTTACAGGCTCCCACACCATCGAATTATTTTTTAAGTGGGATTACACACATGGAGATTTCTTTCCATTTATCTTAAATTTAAAGAGAAAGGATTTTCCTGTAGAGTATTGTGTTGGGTTGCAAAAGACCTGGGGTGTCTGCACATCATCAAAGACAGTGAATGATATAATTGCTGCACAATTCACAGCTCAGGTTGAGAAGGCACATCAACTGCAGGGGGAGGGATCCTGCCAACAGAAAAATGTTGATTATAAAGTATTTACTGGTTAGGCTTTAAAGAAAGATAATAGTAGACTGGAAAATGCTCTCCCACAATAAGAAAGTCAGATTTCTGGTATGCTTCTGGAAGGCAGGAGAAAATATGAGCACTGTTTCCAAGGAGGTCAGGATGATTTCCAGCGCAAAGCAAACAAGCACTTGCTCTGTGTTGCTGCAGTGAACTCACTCAAGTAGAGACTGAAATTACTTGAAGCTTTTGTATTCTCCTTTTGAAAATAGTAATATTCTAATAACATTGTGTCTTCTTAGCTCTATCCTTATGACATTTTTGTCCACCATCTTAATCTTTTAATGAATTCCTGATTATGCATACTTAAAAAACCTGAAGAACTGATTTTACTCATATTTTTTGTGACACCTCTATTGGATTAAGGATGGTCTAGGAGTTATAGTTTCTGCCTGATGTTTTCACAGGGCTTTTAGCAACCAAAACCTGCACCTTTATATCCATGGGCAAAGGATTAGTCACATGGAGAGGAACCTGTGCAAAGTAAGCAATGTGACACTATATGCCCTGCTGAGATAATAACTCCACTTTCATGACAGGATGGGTAAAGAGGTAATTGAGATCTCAGATAAATTAATTACATGTACATTGCAAGCAAAGATTATGGTGCTAGTAGCTTTATGTTACCATAACATTGTAGCTTTCCTATAACTTCCATGTGCTTCAGAGGGAGCCAAATGGGGATTTATGAGCTTTTCAGTGCTAGAACATAGTATGAACATATGTGGCTGCTTGAGAATTGCACTGAGATTTTGTAAATAAACTTTGGCATTTAGAAACAACTTTCCCGATGAACTCTTCTGCTTCTCATCCACGTTTCCCATAGCTTGAGAAATTCTAGTGCAAAAGTGTTGATAAATCTATATAAATTCTCAGATGGAAACTGTCATTCATTCTTAACCAGCGCTGTAGCCTCCTGTGACGACTCTGTATTTATTATTGATATAAGATTTTGTCTGTGAGGTGATAAAGGAGAGCAGAGGACACTCGTCATGGTTGTGTCACGTAGATCTGCTGTCAGTCCCCTGCAGCCAAGCCAGCCCAGTGGAGGGGAATGATATATGCCAATTGTTTCACGTTAAAGAAATGTTTGTGAGTTTTGACTGAATTTTGGGGTTTGAGTCAGTCATTTTATGCAGCTTTTATGTATCCACGTTTTATCTCTCATAATTGGAGATCCAACTAGTCTTTCAGCTTAATCCCCATGAAACACTGTAGTAAATTTAGGTCATCTTACTACAGTGATTCTAAGCCCTGGAAATTTTACTCGCCTGTTCTGCTTTGATACCTTGTGAAGAGCCAGCTTTAGCAAAATGGTATTGTGTTTTTACTCTGAACCATAAATCCAAATCCCTTGACTCCAAGTGCTAGAGCTGACCTGTGTTTATGGGCCCACTGCGGAGCTCCTTGCTAAGCACCAGAGCCAGCACAGTGGGACAACTGTGATGTTTTTAGTATTTTAGTAGTAGTGATACAAGCACCTGAGAAGTGGCAAAATGTTATTGCTTGGTTTGATTTATCTGCAAATGCCTGTTGTGGGGCAAGCCCTGCTGTAAAGGTGCTCTGGGGGCTGAAGCTTTCCACCACTGACACAGCTGTGAATGCTGGTGGTGCGGTGGGGAGGGCTGCAGGACGGCGTGCCCCCTGCTCAGTGCAGGGCTCATGCTGCTCTCTCCCCCTGCCACTTGCCTGTTGCCATGGAGAGCGGATTTTGTCATGCACACTAGTGGGTCCCGCACGTCTCCTCTCTGCCAGGGTAATGTGCTGTCACTGAGGCCATCACATAACTGGGGGGTTTTTTGTCTTTAATATACTCCTCTCAGTACCACATATCGCTTTCAGCTGCATAGGTGCATTCTTAGTGTCAGCAGCATGATGTGCTACCACTCGTTTAAACTGGGAGACAAAACCCAGATGCGCTCTGCTCAAAGAATTGCTTGGTACTGCTGTGTATTCCACAAGGTTACTCGGGATGCGTGCTCCAAGTGTTTCACCTTTTGTTTTTAAAGTGATGTAGAATGAATGTCTTTTCATTTGAAAGACAGGCAACTGGAAAAAAAAAAGGGAGAAAACAAGTAACAAGATCAAAGACATAAATAGAACAAAATATGCACAAGAGATCTCATCCAAGATCAAAGACGTGAGCGTAATTACCTTGAATAAGACGTGCAGAGCTCACCAGAACAGGATGGTTTGTGTGCCTGGAGAATTCTGCAGAAATAAACCAGAGAATGAGACATTTATTCTGCATTGGAGGGGGAATAGCGGAAATCCCACCATTCCAGCAGGGTTGCTTATTGCTGGCTGACCCCGTGCAGGGCAGCAGCCATCGAAGTGGCTCAAAGAAAATCTCTGAACCTTTATGTTAAGAAGATTCTGATCTGGGGATAAAAAACCCCCAAGCCCAGCTCTTTAACCCTGGGAGACATGTATTTTTCAGGAAGACATTTTCAAGGGTAAATGTAGTGACTGTGTTACAGGTGCAGTTGGAAGAAAACCAATTGCTTCTGTTAAAGCAGCTTAACACATACAGGAATTGTACAGAATGTGAAGAATTTCTTTTCACTAAGTCTCTTCAGTCAGGGATTGAGAATGGATTTGTGATTTTTATGGCTGTTACGTACATGTGTCCACAAGCCCTAACAGAACATCCTTATAAATGGAATAAATAAATAAGTTGTCTAGAAGAGTATGTAAGGAAAGTTACAGTGACTGAGCTGAAATTGCAAAATACTGATTCTTCCCAGGGAAAGATTTTATGACCTATATGCCAGCCATATATACCAGAATAGTGTTTGATTTTCAGTGGTTACTCCAGATTTATTCTCCTTTTCCTGAGAACACATTTTGGACATTGATCAATCCTTGCTGCACTTCCAGATAAGGTATGCCTTCTCCATTTATATCTCAAATACGGCAGGAGCACGGAAACCCAGGAAGTTTTAGGAGTGATTTTTATTTTAATAGCTCTTTTCTTCTGTCAGCATGAATTAGAAATCAAGACACAGGTCCACATATCAGGCTTCTTTCCACCTGCAAGAGGGGACAAAAAGGAATGTATGCTGAGCCTATTGTTAAGGCTTATTTTTGCAGAAACATTACTGGAACTGTGGTTAGCATGTTATCGCCCATAGGTTCTGCTGACCATGACTGATTCACACACTGGAAGTACAGGCACTGTTTGTGTCAGATCTCATATTGACCTGCCACCTGTGGTGGCAATCCTGCTCTCCATGACAATAGACTCTCTTCATTGCAACATCCCTTTCAACTGCCTTGGCACAGTACTGTGCCGGGTAACACCATCAAAGGGTCGTTTCTGCATTAAGCACATTTCGTCCATGATAAAGATGTGGTCTGATTCTGCTGCACACAAGCATTTTGCAGGTATTGCAGAATGTTTATGGTATGGTATACATTTAAAAATGTCTACTTTTTAGCAGGCATGAAATTAGTTCACTTAGAAAAAAATGTTGCACAGCTTCTTCTAGTCTCTTCAGAAGAGCAGACCCAATTCTATCTTCTGTCATGCCCCCACAATCTTTCTGAAACAGAGATATATGGATTAAATTGAGAGAAGATTTTGTCCTTTTGCAGGAGATATTAGTTAACAAAAAGAGCTCTGTCAAGTCTTTAGGCCAAGATGATGTACGATCTTTCCTCTTAAGATCTTCAGATGCTGTCAGATTAGAGGCTGAGGAGAGTTTATTCTGTGATGTCCACTGCTGTTTCTGTTCTCTTGGAAGCCTTTGCTTTGACTTCAGTGCTGTCAGGAATCTGTAAACTCACTCATAAAATGAATAACTTTTATTTTTCTTTCTTTTAGCTTGCAGGTGTTGGTAGCATTCACAGATACTTTGAAAACAAGTGTGGTCCTGGGCAGCCTGCTGTATCTGACTCTGCTTGAGTAGTGGGGTTGGTTAAGATGACCTCCAGAGGTCCCTGCCACCCTCAGCCAGTCCGTGACTGTTTTTTGTAACTCCTCAGTCTCCTCATTTTAATTCAGATGGTATAATAATAGAAACCTCTGCCCTGTTTTATTCTATAAATGGGATCCATTCTACAAAATGGGCTCTACTGGAATGGTGGTCACAAATTTTGTGTATGTCTAATATATTTAGTTATTTTCATTAGATAATGCTGTGGGCTTTAGTTCAACTAAGTGCTTAAATGCCAAAGGCAGGCACACGAATAATCCTGAGGAAGTCAAGAGAGGTGCTTTTATAGTGAATACTTAAGCTTAAGTGCTTGGCTGAATAAGAGCCATACTCATGATTTTCATTAAAACAGTACTGAGAAGAGCATGTATTTTGTGCAGCAGAGAGAGGCGCATGCATTGCATGCAAGTCTCTACCTTTTACATAGTCCTGGAAATTCTGATGCTGAAGCAGCTGAAGAGAGGCTCTCCTCCCCATTGGCTCATCCAGCTATGCAAGTGTCCAGTCAGTTCAAATAATTTGTTATTACTTGAGAGCTGCTGTAGCTCATGGCAACTGTGAACAGCCACAAGGGCATCAGAAGGCAGCTAAAAGGCATTACAGCAAAAGAAAGCCAAAGATATAGTCTCTAAATGTATCTCCTTAACTCATTTAACCCAGGTTATATTGAATTCATCGAAATTGTAAAATTAATATTATTGTGCCCGAGAGCTGGGTCACTGCAGCGCATTGTGGTATGCTGCGGGCTTGTTCCTCCCCTGTAAAAGGGTGGCCAGGACTGTGACTGCTCATCTGCAGAGGCTCATCTGTCTTCTTTTGGAAACACTTTCTGTGTCTTACATCTGAGTTCTATACATCCATAGCATGCAAATTAATTAAACCAATAAGAGCTGGGTTTCAGTACAGTAGGGTCAATACAGGGCTTTAATACACATTATGGTCAAGCCTTTCATTTCATGGATGGCAGTGCTGTCGGCAGCGTGGTACCTCCTGTTTGAATTGGCAATGTCAAATATGCTTCTCCCCTCTCAAAATATTTTGGTCTGTCTTCTCCCTGAGATTAAAGCCTTCCTTGCAATTCCAGGCAGTGTGAACAGTTTTACAGTGGTGTGAAGACAATGCAAACCCTAGTTTAAGTGGGAATCAGGCCCGGAGTGTGTGTATCGAGGACTATTTGAATTATATTCAACGCAGTTTATGGTTTCTGAGGAGCTGTAGAGCCTGTTAAAAATGAAATACTGCTTACGGAAAGGGGCTTATGTTTTCTATTCTGCTTGAAAAAAGAAATAAGGAGGAAAATAGATTTTTGCCTGTTCAAAGGCTGCCCAAGGACAGCTTGCAGTCTTTGTGACCCACTTACATTAAATGCTTTCACAGGAACTCCCCAGATACTTATTAGGAAAAAAAAAAAAGAAACACAGATCAGTGCTTCTAATCTTCACTCTGAGGACACATCCAGGCTTGGAGACACTGATAGATATCTTGCATCCCTAGTTACCCGAGTGAAAATGAAACAAAGCAAGAGATGAGCAGCACTGGAGCGGAGAAATTAACTCTATCCATGTAAATATGAATTAGCATAGATTGAGATAATTTTGGTTTTAAGAAATAGGACAACCAGTTGCACCTTCAGCCAGCACAAGCTGACCTATTGCTCTTGTCCTCTTTCTCCAGTCTTTTTGGAGTTTTTTTGGCACAATGTCAGCATTTTGGAAGCTTTCACCGGCTTTTGACAGTAGGTAGACATTGCCATGGTGCATGTACGGTGGAAGTAGCACTTACTAGACCCTTGTCAAACAGGAAAGCAGTTTTGAAACTATTCTGTGGGGCAGGTGAGCAGCGCCAATGAGCCTCAGCCTGCCCTACATCTTGAGTCCTTACTAGATTTATGCAGGAACTTATCGCTCTACCTATTTGACTCAGATATTGTTGATAAATGAAATGTATTACAGAATTTGTTACACCCTATCTATAAAACAAATCAATGTGTGCTTTAAGGGAAGATAAGCCTTTCTCTGATACTTATTGGTATTGTATCTGTGTGATGGTGTTTGACGCTACTTGAGGAACGTGCCACTGGAAGGATTTCTTTGGGGTTGTGGTATATTCCTTTCCACCTCCAGGGCTTCCCAAAGAGAAAGAGAAAGTGCACATTGCTCCAGAGACACTGGGCAGCATTACAGCAGGTATGCAGTGACAGAAAAAAACTTTTGTGGAAACTTAGGGAGTCAAAGGGATGGTGTGGTAGAATGTGTCCACTTGGAGTCCTTTTAGGTCTCTTCTTGTTAGTGACTAAAGTGGTAGCAAATATGTTCCTGGTGTTGTTGCTTCCTAATGAAGAAGAACATCCAAACTAACAAAGCCTGTTTAGTTCCTTGTTGTGATTCGAAGTTAAGGTATCTGCAACCCACTATACTAATTCCCCTGATACCAATATTGGATCTAACATTCCACCAAAATAAGAAAAATATTAAAATATTCAGTGGTTTCTTGATATGAGCCCTGAATTCTTGTTTTTCCCATCATATCATTAAGTCATTATATGTTGTGTGTCACACAGAATGGCTGAGATACCAGAGACGACTAATGATTTGCATAAGCCTCCCAGAGGCATTTTTTGCTTCCTAGCACGCAGAAGCTTTAGCCTGTTGGCTTTACGCAGAGTCTGCTGTAATGCTGCATGCCAGAGATGATAATTCATTTTGAGAAACATGATCAGAAGAACCTTTATGGAGGTGCAACAGATGCAGCTGTAGCCATCAGTTGAAGCACTTTCTCATAACCTGGAAAATGTATCCCCTTCTGATTCGCTTTCTTGATGACTTTTTTTAGGCATCATTGAGTTGCAACTGTTGCACGCAATGAAATTCCTAAAAAGAGCGAGGGGTTAACCTAAAAAGGTTAAAGTGCCTGCAGCCACTCTTTCAGGATTTAATTGGACACTAGCTACTCAACTATGACCATTCCCCCAAAGAATGGTAGAGTTCTTGTAGGCTTCAAACAATGGAGGTGTGTGGGTTGATGCCATCTGCAGCCTAGGGCTTGTGGAACAAAAAGGTGTTTGAAGAAGAGGGAAATTCTCAGAGATATGGTAGAATGGGAAAGATCTGAAAGTAATCAATCATTGCGGTGACATAAATCACAACACACAACAGCCCACAGCCAGAAGATGTCAAATACCGCCCGCAGCGCGTCGGTCTCTCTAGCATCATCACTTTTGTGTGTTGTGCCACTGCTTTTTTGTGGGCCATCAGTTTTGTTGGGCGATGAAACTCAAGAATGCCGCTCTTCCTCCTTCCTCACTAATGCAAGCTTTATGATTGCGCACCCTAACGTGCTCTTAAGGCGCATTCATCCTTTGACCCGAACTAACAATTGATTGTGAGCTGGGTGCCAAATCCACCAGATGTTGCTTGATCTCATAATTACGTTAGTGCTAGTGCTCCAGCGCAACAGCATCAAAACAATACCAGCCAATCTGGGGCACAAAGAGAGTCTACAACTCTCATGTGGTCATCTGGTCCACGCCTAACATTTTTGCCTAAAGCTCTCAGATGTTAAACTTAATTTCCCTTCCTTGATTATAAGCGAAATGATCTGTGCACAATATTAAAAAAACATTTATCAGCTGGAAAACAGTTATAGGCATGGTATAACCTCATATAAATGTTAATGAAAGGCAGACAAAATTAAGCAATAGTATTGTGTTCCTCAGGCTCTTACACACTTTTACTTAAAAGACGATCTAGTAGAGGAGGTCAGAACAGGGTTGGAGGATAGGCACAAAAAACGTTTTGAAATTTACTCCAGTTCTTCTTGTGGCTCAAAACACTGGTCTGGAAGGTCTGTTAAATGGAGCAAACATAATCCTCCTTTAACTTATTCCAGCATACATCATTAGATCATTATAAATCGTAACTACCTTTGTTTCAATGGAAAGGCTCCATCTTTCTGCTTTTGCCTATTAAAGCAAACATATAAGCATAGACTCATAGAACAGTTAGGGTTAGAAAAGACCTTAAGATCATCTAGTTCCAACCCCCCTGCCATGGGCAGGGTCACCTCGCAGACATGAACTACTTTTGACTGCATAGGTCCTACCAAGAAACTGTACCAAGCAATAAAGCAATGACTGTGCAGTTCTCTAATAGCATCTATTCCTCCAAGTTAAAGCGATGCCCTATGGATGATCTATAGGCTAATCTAAGCACAAGACTCCAAATCCCAGTACAAAAATACCTGAATGTGAATGACTCAAGCTACCTCACCTTTCACTTTGTAATATTGAGCTGCATTTTGCTTACCTAGAGCTGAAATGTAGCAAGGACATTTTCATGCCCTTTTTTTTCAGCCATCAGATTGTCCCCCAGATTGCCAGTGGGCACAGCGCCCTCTCTCCTTCACCTGCCTTCGAGCCTACAGAGTTCTGAGAGCTATGCTCGAGTTCTTCAGCCCTGGTGGTGTATGTGGGATTCAGAGACTCAGGGTGCACCACAGCACTGAATAGCTCACTGTAATTTTCTGCTTTAAAAAAAATAAATGTGGGTGAGTTCTCATCAGCAGCAATTGCAAAATTACAGCATTTTCCTTCCCTCTCGATTGTGAGCTGCAGCACATATCTCAAACTAAGCACAAGGCAAATTGGAGCACAGGGCAGTAACTATCAGCTAAAAAGAATGTCTAAAAAATACACGTTGGCTTCAGTGTGCCCTGCTAATATTCTCCATCTTACAGTATTTTCATTTCAAATAAGAATATAAAGTTGTACCACATATAAGAGAAATTTTATTTCCTGTACTACTACACTTTTTAAGCATAATGGCCCATGTAGACCAGTGGGCAAATATTATATCCTAAAGTTTCAAATAATTGCCATCTTTATGCTTCACATCTGATCTTTAATAAATGTTATTTTTCACAGTGCAATTAGACTTCAGGATGTAAAACTCTGAGAGTAATCCTGAACCTTTTAGCAGAGCTGGGTATTTTCAGGGTGCACTGACATCTAGATTCTGATCTAACTAATGGCACGAATCTGAAGCAATTTCCTTGAAATCAGTACACTTACATCAGCACAAACCCCATAAAAGTGGGATGAGAGTCAGACCTTTATTTCTTTTCCAGTCAGCTCTAGAGATATAGTATTTTCCATTCAGTCAACTGAAAAGAACTGTAAAGGGATAGAAAGAAATGATAGAACTAAGTTTTATTATTTAACATATGGGAAACTTGGTTATTATTTTACCATAAGCATATGCAGGAAAAAGAACTTGTTGAAGTAAAATGGAAAAAAATCACGTCAGGTGTTGTATCATGAAATTCAAGGAAGTGACATCAAAGATTAAACCTGGTCCATTTATTTTTAAGCTATTTTGTTTAAGTATCATATTTTATGTCTGGAGATTTTTATCTAATCAGAGATTTACTTATTTATTTATTTATGTAAGCATAAAATTGAATAATAATAAAAAAATTATTTTGTCGGCTCAGTACCGACCTAAGACCCTCATATGAGGCACTCAAATTCTTTTGACAGTTTTGAATGTTGTGCATGGAAAAGCTGCAAGCTGGGGTCAGTGTACACACCAAATGTGGTGCACTGGTGGTCTTAGCCAAGCAGAAGGCAGTGATTTGCCCCTGGAGAAGCCATGGCTCGTCTGCTGCCAGAGAAGCCTTCTTATTCAAAGGACAATCTTCTGGACTACTTGGTCACACTGAAACAATCTTAATTCTGTGCTAGATATCACCACCTTTTTGTTATTCCTCTTTCTTAAAAGGAGAAGTGGAAGTGCTAGTGTTGTCTGGGCAGTCAGAGTTGCTGTTGTGTCTCCTCTTACTCTGTGAAGCCACAGGCTGTTGGACAGGCTGGGGAAGAGGTGTCATGGCCATGGCTGCTGAGTTCTCCAGGCTGCTAGTCATTTCATTTGATTCATTTCACTAGTCCAGAAGACTGAGAGAAAGCCACTTGGGAAACCACAGTAAAACTTCCAAACTCTTACAGGAAAAAGACTTAAATGGACACAAAAGGCCTTGTTTTGATTAAGAATCAAGAGGAAACATACCAAGGAGAGGCGAGGTGGGGACAGTGGGAGGGATGGCTCCAGGCTGATCCGTTCCCTGTGACAACAAAGGTGCCTTCAGTCCTCAGCACATGGAGGTCTCCTCTGGGACTCACCAGGATGGGCCGGCCCTCACCCCTGGGCTGGTGTGCTCTGGAGCATTTACCCGCACTTTCTGAAGCCAGGGAAGGTCAGAGGAGTATAGAAAGCTCGGTATGGCTAAGCCGTGTATCCGTCATGCTAAATTTTGTTCCAAGTCCAAAACCGAAAATCTTTTTGTGGGAAGAAGTTAACTGGAACTGCTGAAGTTTCTTTTCATGGATTATTTAAGCAGTGCAAGATGTTGTTAATTCTGAGTTTCTTCCATGTTATTCAGGAAAGTATGTCTGATTATGTAAATTAAAAGTTGCTGCTTAAAAATATTTTGCTTGAGAGATTGCAAAGGCAACACAGTAAATGAATTAAGATCAGAGAGTCTTGCTCAAGTGAGAAGATTGCATAAGTAACCGCATGTGTTATTGAAAAATACATATTGTTTACAACGTATTCTTGCAAGATCCTTAAATATTTCACTTTGAGGTTTGCTTGATATAAAATACTGCATTTGTTCAAGCTGTCACACAGGCTGGGCTTTAAGCTGATTTGCAGCTACATGCAGATTAAAACCACTCTGCTGTCCCACTGCAATTTTGGATTTAATTTGGTTACTTTCCGTCTTTTTAAGAGAAACAAGAGTTTTCAAACCAAAAGGCATTGACTGCTTACCTAATTAAAAATGTATCCATCTGCTGGTTTGGTGGTTGACTTGTTATTCAAAGCATGCAGATCTAAGTAGGTTGATTTATTTATGAAGACCTTATGACACTGAGAGATATGAACTCAAAAACATGTAAAAATAAATGTGGCTGCAGATGGGTAGACACACAGATCTTTCCGCGGTTCTAAATAACAGATAGAGAGAATCTGGGAAATGTGCTTTACAGGGAAGATCCTTTTATGTTGCTTCCACGTGTTTAACATTTAGAGCTCAAATAACAAAGCAGCCAGCTAACATGTTGTGAGATAACTCTAGTCTAAATATCCTATAGTGCCTTTTAAGTTGCAATGATTGTTTCTGAAAGCTTCGTGTGAGTGATAGACTCTTAAGGAGACGCTACATTTTAAGTAATGTTTTATTTAGAGAACACTTTAAAGTGAATTTTAATTAAAGGAGAAAAAAATCATTATCACTCACAAACATCATGCATCAGAATCAAGGGTAAATGTTGTCTTCTTATATTTAATTTCATTGATGTATTGGTAAATGTCTCACAAATTAAGTTTCCTAGTAACTATGCTTAGGCTTTGGAAATACTGAGTTCTAATGGATTCATTCTCAGTGCTATAAATATTGTTGCAATCCTCAGGTAAATTTTATGGGCTCTAGGAAATTCACAGTGTAATGAAACCATCATGGTATTTCCACTTGGGATGTGGAGCTGCTGGTGTTAAACCTCACATCATTACTGGTGCAATTCCACTGGCATGAGCTGGCTTCTTAAACTAATACAAATGGAATAATACCCATGTCTTGTATATAATGATCGCCACGAGGCGGAGTTTGTAGGTGGTCTGCATAGGCCACCTGAGAGGTATGAGGAAAATGGAGAATGAGGTGGCTGGGAACAACTTTGCAGTAGCTTTATGGCCCCCATTTCTGTTTACAGCATGGTTTCTAGTGACTCCTTCTCATTTTTTCTTCCATCCATGTGCTTGGTGGCATGTTTGTACATGTTTGTGTGCGTGTTCATGTTCATAGGTAAAACAAGTCACTTTATCCAAAACAGACAGAAATTCTTCCTTTACCTGATCGTGCTGGTATCCTCTTAAATTGAAACGGTCTTGCACCAAGTGGTAAAGTTGCTCTTAGCAGAAACATAACCGTTACTGCACCATGCATTGACAATTGTGTTCAGCTTCACAAAAAAGATATTTCTCTAATCCCAAGGTCAGTTTAAACTGGTTCCCTGGTTTATACATTTTAAGGTTCCCTTTAAGAGAGACATAAAGACATGTCTCTATTTCCATGTCAAGACAAGCATGTGGGTTTCTTAGTGCCAACAAAATATAGAAAGAGGGTTTGTGTGTAGATTTAGCCAAGGAAGATATTACTGAGCTGCGTTTTGGTAGGAAGCCATCCTGGCATTTCTTTGGAAAACTCTAGAGATGTTTGAATAATCCTTATACTAACAGATGTCACCACTGGGAATCTGTTTTACTTTTACAGCTCTTTATTTGAGTATCTTGCTTGCATTTTTGGATATTTTGGAATGGTGGAGGAAACTCAAACAAATCGAAATTGTCTTTTACTTTGATGTCTCCCAAAGTTATATTTTGATGAAAGTTTCAGATAGTAACCGAGGGAAGAAAAGACACAGATTTTACTATGCATGTGCCTTATGGGGAGAAGGGAGTGGACAAAAAAATGACCAGTGATCCTTTCCTTTTGTTTCCAACTCACTGCAAATGGCTGTTTTCTGTTTTCCTGGTGCTGTGCAAGCCCTTGAAATGGGGGACAAAGGATCACAACGGGTCAAGGCAAATACTTAGTCACACTCTTCCTTAGAATTGAACCCATTGTTCAAGTAGGGTAAGCAACTTTTACACTACTAATTTTAGTCTGCGTTAGAAACGGTGGCCACTGTGGTAATCTGAATAAGGATTAGTAATGGTGAATGGGCAGAGGAGATAGCTAAGGGGAAAGGTGGCATTTTTGTGCCCATAAAAGGGGTAGTGGTTGCACATTTCTCCCCAAACATAGTATTTTTGCTGTTTACCTCAGGATACTGCAAAAGGAAAAAAAAATACTGTTGGAAATACCAGCTGTATACCTGTTAGGAAAGTCTTACAACTGGCTGTCTCAGTAAAGCCATACCAGTGAGTCATTTCTAATGGAAACCTTGCCTTGAAGTAGAATTCGGAGGGATGTGTTCATGCTTTTTGCCATCGTTACAGACCTGTGTACAAGAAATACACTCAGGGTTTGCGGATGACTTCCATTAAAGGAATGAGGTGGTTACTGCTGAAGGAAAACTCAGAGTGAAATGGGACTTGACAAAGAGTGGTTGCAACCAAACTAAAATTGGTTGTTGGTGCCATCAGTGTATGAAATAAGAGGAAATAATTTATATGTCATAAATTTAAAAAATCTTAAAATTATGCCTGCCTAATGTGGGATGCAGGTACAGACCTGGGCACATCTTTTGTTCTAATGCTACAGTAATGCTCAGATCCCCGAGAGTGGATTTGGGATCTGGTTGCGCTAGAAGCTATACAAGGATATCTCAGTATATGACAAGACCCAGTAGATGGGAATAAAAAAAGAGTACAAGGAAACACAGTGGCAGTGTTGTCCAGCACAACAAACTACCTTACTCTCCCAAATCTTCCAAGATCAGTGACAGTACTGGGGAAAATAATGGCTGACACTTTTCTAACATAAAAGCAAGGGGTGTACTTTTTCCATTGTTCTTCTTGCAGGTTTTCACTTCTATGCCTGCTATTTTGCTTACATAAAGTTAATCCAGAATTTGCAATATTCTGCTACAAAATCAGTGCAAATACTGAGCTAGAACACTTGCAGATGCATATACTTACTTTCTTCAGTTAGTGGTTCTCCTAAAATAAGAGAAATAATTTCTTAGGTAATAAATAACCATTCTTTGGTATCTGTAGCTTCTTCGAAATCAGAACAGAGAAACACGGCAATGAGTCAGATTCTGAAGTAGGCTCATCATTATTGCTTTAAGGCTGGCCAACCTATAGAACACAAGTCCCACACTGCCTTACAGCTGTTACCAAATGAAATTGTACATCTTCACATTCTTTGCAAGAATGGAGCAACAGGCACCAGATCTCTCCAACGTGATTATTAGCATCACTGTTTTACGGTGGGCATTTGAGGTAATCGCCTACATCCAACTTCAGAAGTTTTGCTGCAGCAGCTCTTTAAGGAAGTCTGTGCAGAGCTCGGAGCAGAGCCCTTCTCCCAGATATAAATTCCCTATCTTAATCTTTCTCCTGTTCTGTGAATGTAACAGTCGTGCCTGCATGCATGGAAAAAATGCACAAATGCATCCACTTTTTAGAACAAAAAGCAAGGTTTTTATATTTAATTCAAAAGAAAGACAAAAGTCATTCTCTTCCCTACTATTACAAATATAGCACATATTAAAACAGAAGAAGGGAGTGGGATTGTTTCTTACTTCAAACACAAACAGTTTTCTTCTAAATGGTTGCAAACATTCTGTTCATAATAATGGGTGGACTGTCTCAGATAGGATGGTTTAATCTGAGTTCATTAGGATATACACTCCATTAGAAGTGCCAGAAATCTTCAGTGCTCTATAGGGAACCTGTGCAGTTTGATTGGTACCATCATTGCATGAATAATGTCTGAAAAGATCGCTGTCCCTGAACACACAGAATAAGAATGAATTACAGGTCTGGCACTCTGTTCTTTCGATTGTTTTACCAAAAAGCCAATTCAGAGACTCTGCAGAAATTATCTTTATTTATACAGAACATTTAGTGGTGCAATCAAAGTAATCCTGTATACTTTTTTATTTATTCATTTATTTTAAATAATAACTGCAGTAAATTATAGCAGAAAACCTAAAATTCCAGTATGAAAACAAATCTGGGGACTTTTTTTTTTTTTTACTCTGTTCATTTTTTTCATTTTAGATTTATTCTGTTTCATATGAAGCGCCCAATTCTGCCTAATTATTAAAGCTTAGAGGCTGTTACTAAAATTCAACCTTACCTTAATGTAGGCCAGGATCTAGTTCAGAAATCTTGAACTGAAGGAGAAAAACTAAGTCTGTCTGACTAAATGTTTTTTCCACACTGCAGAAAAAGGGGGGTGTGCTTTTAAAGAAGTCTGGATGCAGTTTGCAATTTTCTGTGCTTACACTTTCAGCTTTACCCTTCAAATTCAGCCAAGGCTCCTCTGAAACTGCCACAAACAGATTCCCAATGGTTTTTAGCAGAGGCTATTTCACTTGCATTTGCTTCATTATTAAAGGAGCCCGCTCTCTTGCAGACATTCCAAGGAGGACTTAGGAGGAGCCTGTCTGTGCAGCCTCCCCTTGGCTGGGGGCGCTGGGCGCTGAACCAGTGCTGCTTGCCAGCTCGCCAGGCCAGCGTGCGCCAGCCCTACATCTTCATCCCACTAACTTATTTTCTGGAAGCTGACGCTGCTCCCAGCCGATCAGGAATGAGTAAGAAGCACAGCTGCTAAGGACTGCCAGTACAAAGCCAGTGATATTCGAAAGCAGTTTGTAATAATTAAGGTGTCTGTTAACCTCCACAGCTTTAAATAACCTTTCAATGAAACGAAGGCAGGCACATTCCTCTCTGGGTTGCCAAGCATCTGTGCTAGCACTGCAAACAACCTGCAGCCTTACACAGTTATTTGCACTGGTTTGTTGGTCACACTTTCACATGAAAAATCCTGCAGGTTGCTGCTTGCCCCCCTGTCTTACTTAGGGCGAGAGCCTCACTTAGCTAAGCTGACACCTTCGTTGCAGAGGTGGGCACTTTTATTTATCACATTTGATCTGCTTATTAGGTGAAAAGTGGTAATACCTGCTTTGACATCCTGGTGTATTTATTTCTCTTTCCTTTGCTTTGTCTGTACTGCTTTTCAGATTTTACCTCTTGCCAGCGCCCTTCAAGGTTTGTTTATTTTAGGAAGCATAAACTGCATCATAAATGCTCCTGGCTCTGTGAATAGTTTTGGTGATAGTATTTCCTTTGAAGGACTTGATAATGTCAAAAATCAAATTTTAGACTAACTATGAGATTTGAGTTTTGTTGTCAGAAGTAATGTAATAAAACGTGCTGCTTCAATTGTCATTAAACCCCTGTTAATTTCACTTACCATTATCTATTTTCCTTCGTACTGTTGGTTAGAAGAGGCAAAAAAATCTATGCATCTGTCTGTCTGTATATTGTCAAGGCACCATGTGTGCCATCACAGGTCCTGTAATCAGCATCAAGGCAGTAAGGAATAGGAAACTCTTGTGATGATGATGATCACGATTAAGAAAAGGAAGTGTAAATAATCTGCAGTGCCTAAAGCTCCCTTTTTTTGCAGAGTGGATTTGCAAATGAGCCATAAACCTGATCCTTTTCTTATTGAGGTCAGCAGCACAACTCCGGCTAATTCCAGCTGAAACAAAATCATTCTGCCAGCTTGATGTTCATAGAAATGTGTATTACCTTCAGGTAGATGTTCGCCCGCTATGGCTTTTTGTATTACAGACTGCAGCTTCATCTAATGTAAACATGACCTGAGGAATGAAATAATACTCATATCAAATAAAAGGATGTTATTCTCAAATAGCTAGTGATAAATTTTGTCAAGTAACTTATCAGCAAATGTTTAGTACTCACAGATCCCTTAAGAATCAGTAAATCCAGGGAGGGAAAGGCTAGGCACATCTGAGCACTTGTGCTGGGAAGAAGCTCTGGTGCTCAGCCTGATGAAGGTGCACCTTTGGGGCATTATTCCTATTGACAATGAGACTCAATATGTGTGAGTTAAACTTCCTGGGTTTTTTTACACTCTTTTGCAAATAGTTGAGTAGAGTGGAAGTTGTGTGGGAGTGGAGTAAATGGGATTGCATTTTTGTAGGAAAAGGCTTTTCAGAGGAGCGGGGTGAATTTCTTCCTGCAGGCAGTGGAATTGCATACTAAAGGAAGGGCTTGTGCTTCCTCCCCCCCTGCTTTCTTTTTCTTTTTCTTATTTTTTTTTTTCCACCCATCTAAATGTAGTGCTGGGCCTCAGGAGGCCCATGAACACATAGAGCTTCCTACTGAGGTTGTCACTTGACTGACAGCGAAAAGCTTCTCAGGAGATGGACGAGCATGAGTAGGTGGACATAGAAAAATGGAGAATGAAAAGATAAAAGTGAAAATAGAACAGAATGTTCATCCAAAATCAGAGCTCTTTCTGAGACTGTAATGTATTTAACTTAGGAATGTTGTGCTTGTGATTGGGAAAAATGTAAAGTATATGTATGTAAATGTATGTGTGTGAGAGACAATATCCATTCAGAACACTCATAGTGGAAATTATATTAACTGCAGAAATACATCCAAGACAAACCACGTCTGCCAATGCCCAGCTATTTGTATACTCATATCTTCCCTTGGTGTTTTAAAGTAAGAGGAAAACAAATTGCGAATGAGCAGGAAATGCAGTAATCTTTCAGTCCCTACATTTCAAGACAAATTATAGTTTCTCAGAACCCCCGTGTCTGTGTGCTCGTGTGCCTGCTTGTCTCCGCCATTCGAGTGCTATAAACAGATCTCTAAATAATTCAGCTGGGGTTGACCTCTCTGAAGCAGACAGGATCAAACATTTAACACACTGTCATAATTACTACAGTGTGTGCTGCAAGTGAGTAGAGTTTTGCTAAGGAGCTGAGACAAATAGAAGATCTGAGACAAGTATCAGAGATGTTGGCTGTGCTTTTCCGAGCTGCATTAAATTGACCGTTTAAATGGTGTAAACTTGATTATGGTGCAAACATGATTAGTTCCCATCAAAGCCAAATCACTCCTGATAGCGAGTTACAATAATACAAGCCGGCAAGTTGGCAGAAGCAGGTAATAAGCAGTTAAGAAAAACGCAGCAGATCCAGTGGCTGTAACAAAATTTTGAGGAATAAATTCTGATGCCAGGTACTTTGTTGTAAGGTGGAGTTACTTGCTGAAGCTGAGAATAGAATTTAGTCCAAGTATTGGTGACATCTGCTAAAACCAAGCTGGGCTTTTACGATTTGTTGAAATGACACAAAGTAAGGAAATTGTGATTATTTTGGCAAGGCTTCTTAAAAAAACCCCAACTCTTATAGGAGCCAGAAAGTAGAGGACTTGGTAGAATTTTGAACATTTTACTTTATGACATTTGCAGGCCCTTTCCACATTGTCTGTGTTTATTTTATGTGACTTCTTTAACAAATTAAAACTGCATTAATGTAATAGAAATATTTTTAAGGTTTCAAAACATTTAATATTTTTTACGACAACTGACTTTTCTGGCATAGCAACAAAAATAACTTCAGTTAAAAAAAGGAAGACATTTTGATGCTCCACCATTCCCATAAAGTTTATCCTGACTTGTAGTAGATCTGTCTGCATCAAAGATGTGAAAACAAGAACACTCAGATTGCTTTAATTGAGGGCTGCCTATATTTTTGTGTAAATAATAAAAAAGGAACTAATCCTTTTCTTCCTCCTCATTAGGCTAAGAATTCTTGTAGATAATTAAAGTCAGGAAGTACAAGTTTTAACAGTTGCACTGACTGTGCTGCACTGTTTTCTAACTGTCATTATCCAAGCAGCCGCTTAGAAGATTTATTTTCTACGGAAAGAGAAAAATACACCAGCTGTCTTTGCAGAGTTACCTTGAAGGTTCTGCCAGCGGGTGCTCCAAAAGAAACGGTCAAGGTGAAGGGAAAGAATCTGAACCTCAACCTCATTGTAAATATTGTGTTAATCAACCTTTTAAATGCTGTTTTTACAACCAAAAAATGTATCCTGCCTAGATCTTGACCTAAAATTGAACAGGTGGAAGATACTCTATATTTGAAGAAGAAAAGGACTAGTAAGAGCGTATTTATAAGTATTATATTTTACAAATATTTGAATCCGAGGAAAAAGTAGGGTGATTTACTGATGCACGACAGGCATGTTTCCTGTTGCACAAAATTGTTAGTCAAACTTTAAGATGTATTCAATATCTTTATATATTTTAACTAATCGAGCTTCTACAGGGGTTCTGCGCTCAAACTAAAGTTACTGGTGGCAATAATTCGTTTTACCCCAGACAGAATAAAAATCTTTAGATCTAGAGTCAGGGTGCGAAGCTGGGTGCTGGGATGCAGCCGTGAGGATTTGTGTCCTGCGTGGGGCGGCAGATCCGCGTTCCCGGGGGGAACGGGGCCATGCCTGTGTGAACGGGGTGCCGCCGCGTACTCCAAACTGGTGTTTGCCCCAGCCGAGGGGCCATCGTGCCTAGGCGCAGGAGTGAGGGGGGGCACCCACGGGTGAAAGGGCTTGTTGCTGCTCTGCGGGGAGACTGATGCAGCGCCACCGACAAGTAGCTCAGGTGGAAGCAGAGGGTGGTGGTAGCACCCGGGAGGAGAAGGCTCGTCGCGAACTGCCGTTTGTGAAGCTTTTCGGAGGAAAAGCAGCGCAGGCTGTGGCGAGCCGCGTTATCGGCAGCGGTAGTGCCGAAGCGGAGCCCGCAAGCAGCGGCGGGCAGAGTTCCGGGGGTCGTGGTGTGCAGCCCG